>NW_027189192.1:141164-183256 GCF_040958095.1 Procambarus clarkii
ACATTCTTGTAAAGCCACTAGCACACATAGTGTTTTGGGCAGGTCCTTAATCTAACAGATAATTTTAAATAGGCAATTTAAAGCTTAAATGGAAAAAATTGGCTGGTACATTGTAAGAAAGTATCACAAAGATTACTATGTACATTAAAGTAAAATTTGAGGGTTATCAACATATAAATTGTAGCATAATTTGAGGAATATTTCAAGGTATAATATAGTAAGATATGCATTCAATATAACAATCATGATATAAGGTGATAGCAATGATTACAATGGAAAAGTTGTATGGTTTAGGCACATATATTCTGGCATTGGATTTCATAAGATACAGTGCGAGTTTAATACACTAGTTAGGAAACTATCAAGAAAAAATTTAGGTACTTTTTGGTTTTATTTTTTAAAATGGCAGAAGTTGGACAGTTTTTAAATTTGTTAGCGAGTGAGTTCCATAGACAAGGTCCCTTTATTTGCATAGAGTATTTACACAGAATAACTTTGACTCTGGGGATATCAAAGATATTTATTTCTGGTATTGTGATTCTATTATGGGTTCTATTGCACATGCCCAGCTATGCTTCAAACATTTATTTTGTTGCATTTTCCCAGATAGTGTTATTGTTTAAATATTATTTGCTTTTCAGCTAACATATCTGCGTGGCTGTGGGTATGAATCAATCGTTATCTATTACAAGAAAGGACCAGCACGGGTGACACATGGTATCCTACCAAACAACGTAATACAAGAAGAGGACAAGAAGATCTTCACCACTAACTTCTTTTTGTGTAAGTAGTTCACATAATATATAAATATATCACCACCTATTATTTTCTCTCATATATATATATATATATATACAAATGTATATATATATATATATATATATATATATATATATATATATATATATATATATATATATGTATATATATATATATATATATATATATATATATATATATATATATATATATATATATATATATATAATTTCAATTCAATCATCTCTGTCGTTGATGTATATGGCAAAAAGTGTGTGGCCCAATACAGCACTATGTCTTAACGTAATGGGTCCAAGGGCCCATAAGGTCTCGACAGCATTAAGGGCCCTTTAGCAAACCAGTGTGCTGGTGCCCCTATGACACCCATGACGTCTTTGTATCATTTCAAGTTTGTACATGTACTTCTTAAGATATGGGCACCATACAACTGCTGCATATTCTAGCTTTTGTCTAAAAAAATCATGAACAATTTATTTATTATTTATCCATGAATGCCAGAACTAAACCCTGTGGTACTCCACTCGTGACATTTCTCCAGTCCAATACATTGCCTCTGATTACTGCCCTCATTTTTCTATCAGTTTGAAATTTTTTAATCCATGTTAGAAGCTTACCTGTCACCCCTCCAATATGTTCCAGTTTCCAGAACAAACTCTTATGTGGAATTCTATTGAATGCCTCTTTTAGGTCCAGATAGATGCAGTCAACCCAACCATATCTTTCCTGTAAAATTTCTGCGGCTCGATCATAGTAACTGATTAAATTTGTTACACAGGATCTTCCATTTCAAAATTTTTTATTTTTTATTTTTATTTTTTTTCCAGCACGCACAAGGAAGCTTGATGCAGATAAACTTACATTAGGATCAGAAGGTGATAGCGATAATGCCCTGGAAAAAAATCCTGACGAGCTACAAGTGCAGCAGGTGCATAAAGTCCAAAAAGTACCGCAGGTGCAAGAAATTCAACAATTACAAAAAGTTCCGCAGGTGGAACATTTACAAAAAGTTCCGCCGGTGCAACAAGGGCTACCATTAGCAATCATTCAGAAACAGCAAGAAGTACAAGTAGTAAAATTTGAACCACAGGGAACTACACCAGGAAAACAGTGTAGTAACAACGGAATGGGAATTTTAAAATACCTGAGGAAACAGGTAAAAAAGGACAAACAATAGAAATGGTTCCTTACACCTTATTATTTGGTAGTTTATAGGTATTTTACTTATAATACTTTATATTATGTCTACAGTTTATAATTTAGTTTACAGTTAATTTACTTTTCAACTTCCATATCTTACATGAAGGATTTTTACTGTTTTTCATTTTTAAAACCTTATTAGTATCATTTATAGTTTAGTGTCAATTCACTTATAATACAATATATGGAATAATTTACTAAATTCATTTAACTATAATAAATTTAAATAAACATTTTTACCCCAGGATGAGTTTCAGTCACCCTACCCAAAAAATTAATGTTTCTTTATTACTAATCTTGTGTAGTAGCTTATTGTGCAGCCCATACTCATTCTGTGAGTGTTAGTTTATTGTGCACCCCATAGTCATCATGTCACCCAAGCCTGCTGCAGCTGCACCTGAGGGGTGGTGTAGGGAACCATTAGTGTACTATTATGATTTGAGAGAGAGAATGCTCTGTGGACAGAGCATCAATATGGCTTAAGGCATTGAGCTTTGCCTCAAGATGAAGCTTGGGCTGATCTCTGATTTGCTTCTTGGGAGTCTTCATTTACGTGCACCCCATACTCAACCACTTTGTAGTAATTAATTGTGCAACCCATACTCATCCTGTTACCAGTAGTTTGTGCAACCCATACTTATCCTGTGATCCCTATCCCTCTACTTCAAGTCCCTCAAGGGGCGCACGAATTCAGTTTGGCATACTGCATCCTGCCTTCCCATCCCTAGCTACTGACCCATCACAATATTTTATTTTATTTTATTTATATATATACAAGTAGGTACATTGGGGTTGTGAGAATACATTGAATAGTACAGTATTTACAATCTTGTAAAGCCACTAGTATGCGCAGCGTTTCAGGCAGGTCCTTAATCTAACAGATAATTTTAAGTAGGTAATTTCTATCAGAATTGATAAATGATAATAAATACATTGTTTACATACATACATTACAAATACATACATATAAGCTCAAAAGCTTCATTGAAGGTTGTAACAGAACCCATGAGCACCACACCAGAAAAAATTCAGTTTTGATATTCCAAGAGTACGACTTAATCAAACTAGAAATGCTCTACAAATCAAGGGACCCAGAATGTGGAATGATCTTCCCAACCATGTTAAAGACTGTACCTCTCTCAACCAGTTTAAGATAAAAACTAAACACTACCTAATAAATTCACTAACCTACCTTACCCCTCTATTGTCAACCCATGTCTGTTATTTTTTTTTTTTTTTAATCAACACTGTTTGTCAACCTATTGTATTTGTGCTGCTTTTTCAGTCATGTTCCCTCTTTTTTTTATCTTTATTTGTATTTGTTCTCAACACATTTTATTCTTTATGCTCAATTAGTATTAAGTTCTAGATATTAATGTTTTTCCTGCCCGAAACGCGTTGCGTAATAGTGGCTTTAGGCATTGTATGTACTAGCTCTATCTATATATCGATCCATTAATGTAACATTACTTGTATGTATGTACCTTACCTGAATAAACATATTTATTTATTTGTTTATTTATTTATACAAGTTTAACTCTGGGGATATCAAAGAGATATTTATTTCTGGAGTGGTGATAATGGGTCCTATTACATCTGTCCAGGAAGAGTTTCAGAGCAGGATTTGCATTTAAGAACAGGGTTTTGTAAATGTAGTTGACACAAGAGAATTTATGGAGTGAGATTATGTTTAGCATGTTTAGGGAGTTAAACAAGGGGGCTGTGTGGTGTCTGAAAGCAGAATTTGATATTATTCTGATAGCAGATTTTTGCTGGGTGATGATGGACTTGAGGTGGTTTGCAGTGGTTGAACCCCATGCACAGATACCATAGTTGAGATAGGGATAGATTAGTGTATAATATAGAGAGATGAGAGCAGGGTTAGGTACATAATATCTGATTTTGGAGAGTATACCAACTGTTTTAGAGACTTTCTTAGTTATGTATTGTATGTGGGTACTGAAGTTGAGTCTCTTGTCTAAGAATAGACCAAGAAACTTTCCATCATTGTTATTGCTAATGTTTACATTGTCATCTGAAGCTGAATTGCATTTGTAGATTTGCTTCCAAATAAGATGTAGTAGGTCTTTTCTATGTTAAGTGTTAGTTTGTTGGTTGACATCCATAAGTGGACTTTTTTTAGTTCATTATTAACAACATTACAGTATTTAGTGTATGTGGGTTGGGGTTGGAGTAGATGAGTGTAGTATCATCAGCAAACAATATAGGTTTCAGAATGTTAAGAACATATACATCCTGCCTTCCCATCCCTAGCTACTGACCCATCACAATATACATCCTGCCTTCCCATCCCTAGCTACTGACCCATCACAATATACATGTAGTAGAGTGTTTTCTGTAGGCAATTTTCTAATTATACAATCATATGTTGCCCTCAGCTCTCCTATTTCATACATACTTTTTTTCTTTTGCAAGGGAGTAATTACTACATCTACATTACAATCCTCCCATGGTGGTGTAAATTTTCTCTTGGGCACAGCAATACACTCTGAAATAACATCATACTTAATAACATTAGAACATAAGGTATTCATATATGCTCTTTTCTTCATCATACATTGTTCAGTACTTCCCACCTTTTGAACTGAGAGGACCAATTCATTAGCTCCCCCACCTCTCATTAATCTAATGGCAGAAGCTACATTTATCTCTGCAATTCTATCCCCAATACTCTGCAGATTCAACTCCATCCTGATTTTCTCAATCATAGCATTTCTTGGGCATCCTAAGATAATTCTCATGGCTTCATTTTGTACCTGTGGGAGGTTGGTGCTGGGGTTACTGTGGGAGGTGTACTGTGTGAGGTTGGTGTTGGGGTTACCTGTAGGAGGTGTACTGTGGGAGGTTGGTGCTGGGGTTACCTGTGGGAGGTGTACTGTGGGAGGTTGGTGTTGTGTACTGTGGGAGGTTGGTGCTGGGGTTACCTGTGGGATGTGTACTGTGGGAGGTTGGTGTTGTGTACTGTGGGAGGTTGGTGCTGGGGTTACCTGTGGGAGGTGTACTGTGGGAGGTTGGAGTTGGGGTTACCTGTGGGAGGTGTACTGTGGGAGGTTGGTGCTGGGGTTACCTGTGGGATGTGTACTGTGGGAGGTTGGTGTTGTGTACTGTGGGAGGTTGGTGTTGGGGTTACTGTGGGAGGTTGGTGCTGGGGTTACCTGTGGGAGGTGTACTGTGGGAGGTTGGTGTTGTGTACTGTGGGAGGTTGGTGTTGGGGTTACCTGTGGGAGGTGTACTGTGGGAGGTTGGTGCTGGGGTTACCTGTGGGAGGTGTACTGTGGGAGGTTGGTGTTGTGTACTGTGGGAGGTTGGTGCTGGGGTTACCTGTGGGATGTGTACTGTGGGAGGTTGGTGTTGTGTACTGTGGGAGGTTGGTGCTGGGGTTACCTGTGGGAGGTGTACTGTGGGAGGTTGGTGTTGTGTACTGTGGGAGGTTGGTGTTGGGGTTACCTGTGGGAGGTGTACTGTGGGAGGTTGGTGCTGGGGTTACCTGTGGGAGGTGTACTGTGGGAGGTTGGTGCTGGGGTTACCTGTGGGATGTGTACTGTGGGAGGTTGGTGTTGTGTACTGTGGGAGGTTGGTGTTGGGGTTACTGTGGGAGGTTGGTGCTGGGGTTACCTGTGGGAGGTGTACTGTGGGAGGTTGGTGTTGTGTACTGTGGGAGGTTGGTGTTGGGGTTACCTGTGGGAGGTGTACTGTGGGAGGTTGGTGCTGGGGTTACCTGTGGGAGGTGTACTGTGGGAGGTTGGTGCTGGGGTTACCTGTGGGAGGTGTACTGTGGGAGGTTGGTGCTGGGGTTACCTGTGGGAGGTGTACTGTGGGAGGTTGGTGTTATGTACTGTGGGAGGTTGGTGCTGGGGTTACCTGTGGGATGTGTACTGTGGGAGGTTGGTGTTGTGTACTGTGGGAGGTTGGTGTTGGGGTTACTGTGGGAGGTTGGTGCTGGGGTTACCTGTGGGAGGTGTACTGTGGGAGGTTGGTGTTGTGTACTGTGGGAGGTTGATGTTGGGGTTACCTGTGGGAGGTGTACTGTGGGAGGTTGGTGCTGGGGTTACCTGTGGGAGGTGTACTGTGGGAGGTTGGTGCTGGGGTTACCTGTGGTAGGTGTACTGTGGGAGGTTGGTGCTGGGGTTACCTGTGGGAGGTGTACTGTGGGAGGTTGGTGTTGTGTACTGTGGGAGGTTGGTGCTGGGGTTACCTGTGGGATGTGTACTGTGGGAGGTTGGTGTTGTGTACTGTGGGAGGTTGGTGCTGGGGTTACCTGTGGGAGGTGTACTGTGGGAGGTTGGTGTTGTGTACTGTGGGAGGTTGGTGTTGGGGTTACCTGTGGGAGGTGTACTGTGGGAGGTTGGTGCTGGGGTTACCTGTGGGAGGTGTACTGTGGGAGGTTGGTGCTGGGGTTACCTGTGGGATGTGTACTGTGGGAGGTTGGTGTTGTGTACTGTAGGAGGTTGGTGTTAGGGTATTCACCTAGTATATCTTGTTTCTGGGTGTACTAACCTAGTATATGTTGCGTGTGTGTGTGTATACTCACCTAGTCTCACCTAGAATATCTTGTGTGTAAGTTCTCAACTAGTACTCACCTAGTATGTGTGTATTCACCTAGTATATCTTGTTTCTGGGTGTACTAACTTAGTATATGTTGCGTGTGTGTGTATACTCACCTAGTCTCACCTAGAATATCTTGTGTGTAAGTACTCAACTAGTACTCACCTAGTATACCTTGTATGTGTGTATTCACCTAGTATATCTTGTTTCTGGGTGTACTAACTTAGTATATGTTGCGTGTGTGTGTATACTCACCTAGTCTCACCTAGAATATCTTGTGTGTAAGTACTCAACTAGTACTCACCTAGTATACCTTGTATGTGTGTATTCACCTAGTATATCTTGTTTCTGGGTGTACTAACTTAGTATATGTTGCGTGTGTGTGTATACTCACCTAGTCTCACCTAGAATATCTTGTGTGTAAGTACTCAACTAGTACTCACCTAGTATACCTTGTATGTGTGTATTCACCTAGTATATCTTGTTTCTGGGTGTACTAACTTAGTATATGTTGCGTGTGTGTGTATACTCACCTAGTCTCACCTAGAATATCTTGTGTGTAAGTACTCAACTAGTACTCACCTAGTATACCTTGTCAGACCTTGCCTATACCCTATACAGACCTTGTGTGTGTGTACGATCATATGTGGCATTCTTCCAAGAAAAGGAGTTAGAAATGAAACGGTATAATCAGATCCTTTTATACAACACATTGAGAAAGAATAAAGGTTAAGTGTGGTATCAGTAAGATTTACACACTAGTCCACACTTGCGTGGTGTACAATATGTGTGTGTACAATGTAAGTGGAGGCAGAGTTGGAGGGAGGGAAATGTAGTTGGTGGACCTGTGGTCAGGGTGGCTCCAGAGGTAGGGTGTCAAATTTCAGTGTTTATGGCAGGGTAAGGGAATGGTCGTCGGTGGTCTTGTGATTCAATATTTTCTTGTTGTCGCTAAGTTACACTTTTTCAGGTCTATATAGTACAATGGCCAGTCCTCATGTACCTAGTAATTATGTACCTTAAATTATGTACGTAAATTATGTAATTATGTTCATGTACCTAGTAGCTAGTAGTTATAGTGTCAGTTGGGGGTTAATGGGCCAGGCCGAGTGTGCCTGTGCCCCACAAATATCACCCTTATTGCTGACTAGTTGGTATAACGGCTTTTCCCAAACCTCTCTCTCGCCAGAATTATACTGACATGTGAATATCTTTGGCAGTTGATGAATCCTAAATATAAATAATAAATAAATAAATGTTTATTTAGGTAAGGTACATCCATACAAGAAATTTTTACAAAGATTGGTGGACTTATAGATAGATTCATACATTGCATAACTGCATGGCATAACTGGCAATCCCCTCACAGTGTTCAAGTGAGAACTGGATAAGCACCTCCAAAGGATACCCAAGTATGCCAAGTATGCTGCCCTGAGGAACACCAATGTTGATGGGTAGGGTGGGAGAAATTGAATTATTCACAGAAACATACTGGAGCCTGTCAGTGAGGTACGTAGGATTTGAGGTATTGCAGGGGATACAAGACACTGATCACTGGTCTCCCATTTGGTCCTCATTGCTTTATCTTACTATTATTGAATGTCAATAACCGTATTATGCAATTTCAATTTCTTCTATTGCTTTCTTTATTATGCACCCCATACCCATCCCGTGGGCCGTGGTGTAAAGGATTACAGAGGCACATAATCGGTTCAGGACCGGAACCCTCTAGTTCGTTTAGCTAAGCAAATAACAATGTTTGACGCTAGTTACAAAATTATTAATGTTGTATACACATGTACACACACACTCATACATACATATATATATATATATATATATATATATATATATATATATATATATATATATATATATATATATATATATATGTCGTACCTAGTAGCCAGAGCTCACTTCTCAGCCTACTATGCAAGGCCCGATTTGCCTAATAAGCCAAGTTTTCCTGAATTAATATATTTTCTCTAATTTTTTTCTTATGAAATGATAAAGCTACCCATTTCATTAGGTATGAGGTAAATTTTTTTTTATTGGATTTAAAATTAACGTAGATATACGATCGAACCTAACCAACCCTACCTAACCTAACCTAACCTATCTCTATAGGTAATGTTAGGTTAGGTAGCCAAAAAAAGCTAGGTTAGGTTAGGTTAGGTAGGTTAGGTAGACGAAAAAACATTAATTCATGAAAACTTGGCTTATTAGTCAAATCGGGCCTTGCATAGTAGGCTGAGAAGTGAGTTCTGGCTACTAGGTACGACATATATATATATATATATATATATATATATATATATATATATATATATATATATATATATATATATATGTATATATATACATATATATATATATATATATATATATATATATATATATATATATATATATATATATATATATATATAATTATACCAGTATAATCTAATAATATATACTGGTCTAATAAAATAATTATACCAGTTAATACTCTCACTCGTTGTGTTAGGATATGTTAGCTTGATAAAACTGACTGTTCATTGTTGAGAAATGTGTTAACAAACAATATATCTGACTTATCAAGACTGTAGCTTACTTAGCAAGGAACTTTTTTTAAATTTGGGTTCAGTTTAACTACCGCTCAAGGGATGAGTAATTGGGGCATAATAAAGGAACTAAGCTGATAAAATGAAAGATGGGAAAACAACATTAGAAAGATAAACTCGAGAGACGTTTTCATGTTAACCCGAAAATTATTTGAGGAGCAAGACAGACTGCGGGTCAAGCAATTGGTCTTTATGCTATCGTGATGGGGGATCAGCCATTACACGTGTTAATGACTCTTGTATAGTTGTGTAGTTAAGGACATCAGGGTAAAGGGGTAATGGGCATTGTGGTTGATTGTTCTACCTGGGAATCCTCCACTGTTTTATATCTTATGTATGTATGTATGTACTAACCTAGTTGTGGTTGCAAGGGTTGAACTTTGGCTCTTTGGTCCCGCCACTTGAATACATACACTTGAATACATACACTTTCCATACACTTGAAACTGTGTATGGAATCAGCCTCCACCACATTACTGCCTAAAGCATTCCATTTATTAACTACTCTGACACTGAAAAGTTCTTTCTATAATCTCTCTGTGGCTCATTTGGGTACTCAGCTTCCACCTGTGTCCCCTTGTGCGTGTACCACATGTGTTAAATAAATGTATGTATGTATGTATGTATGTACGTATGTATGTATGTATGTATGTATGTATGTATGTATGTATGTATGTATGTATGTATGTATGTATGTATGTATGTATGTATGTATGTATGTATGTATGTATGTAAGGAGAGAGAGAGAGGGAGAGAGAGAGAGAGAGAGAGAGAGAGAGAGAGAGAGAGAGAGAGAGAGAGAGAGAGAGAGAGAGAGAGAGAGAGAGAGAGAGAGAGAGAGAGAGAGAGAGAGAGAGAGAGAGAGAGAGAGAGAGAGAGAGAGAGAGAGAGAGAGAGAGAGAGAGAGAGAGAGAGAGAGAGAGAGAGAGAGAGAGAGAGAGAGAGAGAGAGAGAGAGAGAGAGAGAGAGAGAGAGAGAGAGAGAGAGAGAGAGAGAGAGAGAGAGAGAGAGAGAGAGAGAGAGAGAGAGAGAGAGAGAGAGAGAGAGAGAGAAAGAGATGAAGATCGAGACAGAGAAATAGATATAGACAGAGTCAGGGAGAGAATGTTAGACACAGAGACGTATAGATAAGGATATGCAAAGTCAGTGAGAGAATGACAGAGATAGAGCGAGGAAAGAGACAGAGAGATAGGCTGACACAGAGAATGTCAGAAACGAGGAGAGGCAGAGACAGAGGGACAGGGACAGACGGACAGGGCCAGAGGAGGGACGGGGGAACAGAGGGGGAGCAGTGGGACAGGGAGGGAGACAGGGACAGAGAGGGGGACATGGACAGAGACAGAGACAGAGGGACAGGGTCAGAGAGGGGGACCGGGGGACAGAGGGAGGAGAGGGGGGCAGGAGACCAAGAGAGAGGGGACAGAGGAGAGACAGGGACAAGGGGACAGAGATGGATAGGGGGACTGGAGGAAAGGGAGGGGGACAGATGATGGACAGCGGACAGAAAGAGTGGGCAGGGGGACAGAGAGGTACAGGGGACAGAGAGATGGACAGGGGGACATAGAGGAACAGGGGGACAGAGAGTGACAGGGGGACAGAGAGAGGAACAGGAGGACAGAGAAGAACAGGGGGACAGAGAGAGACAGGGGGGACAGAGACAGGGACAATGGGATAGAGAGGGACAGGGGGACAGAGAGATGGAAAGGGGGGACAGGGGGACAGAGAGGGGGACAGAGAGGGGGAAAGGGATCTGGGACAGAGGACAGAAAATGTGGGCAAGGGGACAAAGTGAGGGACAGGGGACAAAGATTGACAGGGGGACAAAGATGGACAAGGGGGACAGGAGGAAAGGGGGGAGATGTATGAGGGGAAATGTTTGCGGAAGATGGAGAAGGGGTATTTAGAACTGTAAGTTAGAGAGGGGGCAACTAAGGCCCATCATTGAAAAACAAATGAGCATCATTGCAATAGCAGGAGCCACGCACAAGCCGGAATAATCCTCAGGTATGTGGAGGATGTGGGAGGCCTTTGATCAACCACCGACTTCCTGCCCCGTCGACGGGGCCATCAGCCCTCAGTGTGCCCTCAGCCAAAATAATGTGAAACATGTATGTGGGTGTATTAAATATTTTAATTTATTATTTCCAAGATTTAGCTGTTAGCTCTTGGACCCCGCCTTTCTAAGCGTCGGTTGTCTAATGTACCGACTCTCGGCCTCTTTTCCTCCATCATATCTAAACAACATATATTTTTATCTAACACACTCACACATCCCCAAGATGCAGCCTTTAGCAGCTTCCTGACTTTCAGGTTCCTATTTACTGCAAGGTGAATAGAGGCATTAGTGTGTGTATGTTTGTGTCTGTGTGTGTGTGTGTGTGTGTACGTGTGTGTGTTTGTGTGTATACTCACCTAGTTGTGGTTGCGGGGGGTTGAGCTCTGGCTCTTTGGTCCCACCTCTCAACTGGCAATCAACTGATGTACAGATTCCTGAGCCTACTGGGCTCTATCATATCTGCATTTGAAACTGTGTATGGAGTCAGCCTCCACCACATCACTGCCTAATGCATTCCATCTATTAACTACTCTGACACTGAAAAAGTTCTTTCTAACATCCTAGTGGTTCATTTGGGTACTAAGTTTCCACCTGTGTCCCCTTGTTCGCCTACCACCCATGTTAAACAGTTTATCTTTATGTACCCTATCAATTGCATTTCTCGCAGCCTGTCCTCGTAACTCATGCCTCTTAGTCCTGGGACTAGCCTATTGGCATACCACTAAACTTTTTCAAGCTTCGTCTTGTGCTTTTTTTTTTTTTTTTTTTTTTTTGAGATATATACAAGAGTTGTTATATTCTTGTACAGCCTAGTACTAAGTATATGGTGTTTGGCTAGATAAGAGTAAAACTGCTTGTAGATTAGTTTTTCAAAAAATGTTGACAAGTTAGGCAGGATTGATATAGGTCTGTAGTTGTTAACATCTGTGAGATCACCACATTTGTGTACAGGGGTAACTCGCTTTTTTTAGGATAACTGGAAAGGTTTGGAGTTCAAGTTCAAGTAGCTTTTCAAAAAATGTTGACAAGTTAGGCAGGATTGATATAGGTCTGTAGTTGTTAACATCTGTGAGATCACCACATTTGTGTACAGGGGTAACTCGCTTTTTTTAGGATAACTGGAAAGGTTTGGAGTTCAAGTGACCTGTTGAAGAGCATGATAATTCTTTGGAGACAATTCCTAACCTATACTTCTTCTCAAGGTCATGTTTTTTATTAATGGGTTTAAGTATTCCCTTTGTAAGCAAGGGATTGTTAAGCCTTTTGGCTATGCTTACAAAAAAGTCACAGGACAGACATTATCAGCAGCAGTTATAAAATTGTCAATAGCAGTTTCATTGTGCAGCCTAAAACTTAACTCCCTTGACTCTAGAGGTATATATATTAGGTTTAGGTTAGGTTTTTTTAATTAAACCAGCCAGGATGAGTGAAGCCATGAAGGGCGTTTTTATTAATTAAAACACCCAAATGTTGGGTGCTTCAGGTGTTGTTCCTCTTGGATGATCTTGTACCTCTCTGTCTCACACCTGTAAGAATGAGTGATATGGTTAAGGGGGAAACAAAGTGCAGGCAAGGCAATGGAGGCCAGTAGTAATCTTAGGGCTAGGATAATTAGAAATTAGAGAAATTAAGTAAGAGAAATTAGCAAGAGAAATCAGGTAAAATTTATTATACTTAACTTTTGTATCATCAGTTTAGTAGTAAATCTTCATCTTCATCATCATCATCTTCACTGTCACAAAGCTCCAGGTAGGGCTCGGAAACATCAACATCCTCTTCCTGGTATCCAAATAAACGCTTTGCATCACTCAGCTTGTCAGAACACAACTTTTGCCCTTGCTTCAAAAGAGCCAAGATTCCACTCTTATTTTTGGTTGATAGGTGCTTCTCTTCAATAGTGTACTTGTTAGGATCCTGTAATATATAGACTATTTAATGGGGTTTAAGACATTTACAAATTTCCCTGAAAATACTAAAGAAATTAGAATAAATAAATAAAGTTTTCGGTAAAAGTTCAAATATATGTAAAACACACCAGTACAGTATATGAAAACCATGGAATTGTCTACCTGTCAAAGTTGTAAATAGCAAGACTTTACTCAAGTATAAAATTCTGCTGGATAAATGTTTATGAAGAACTGAATTGCAACACACATTTAGGCTGTTAGCTTACCTTGCTTAGATATGAAGGAAAAATTCCACATAACAACTCTTCAGTATGTTCGGTTAAAATCTCTCTCTTATTCTTGTAATATGCGAGATAATGCAGCATTTCTTGAACAGTGTGTTGTTGCTCTTCTCTGGATCTCTTCTGAAGCTCCACATCTTCTACTGCCTTCTTTTTTTGAGCAAGGGACACTAATAAAAGAGGAAAATTATATTTACTGCAAGTAAACTACAACTCAATTTAATGTAATTACAGTTTAGGTACTTGCATTATACATACTATACATAGTTTATTGTGCAGTATCAACCTGATAAAAACCTACGGATTATGATACTGCACCTATTTTACAAACAGTAGTGATGATATTTTACTTCAAAAATAAGTAAAGCTTATCCATTATGCATGCTAAATGTTAGTTATCTTGATAAGGCCGAATTGTAACCCCTGATAAAATGAGATGTAGTTACATACCATTTTGGCTATGATGAGGCAATAAATTGTGCCATGGCAGGATACCTTCTATTGCATCCTTTTCACTGAGAATTTCAGAGTTTTCACTATTGTAGATTTTTATGAAGCCTTGAAGCTTTTTCCTATCACACTCATTTCTGTGCCGGAGTGAAGAGCGCATTTTACTGGATGCTGCAAATAAAGTTTTTTGGCTGAAAGTTTTAAAGTTGTTAAAAAAATTTCCTCATCATTTACCTACATAGAAATTATAGACAAGAGCTAAATAGAAATTGCTTCAGAGTTAACAAAGAAATAGTAAGCCTACCTGCATCAGTGGCAATCAGATTTTTGCGATGCCTGGCAGTCTGCAACTGCCTCGATAGAATATTTTATGTTCTTCGAGGTTGTTCCAGTGTTTAACTCTAACTCCTTACAAATCATTTGTAGGTCAGATCGCCATTCTTGAATCAATGACTTTTGAACATCAAGTTTGTCGATCTCATTTGAAACTGTTATTTCCGTCTCTCTGGCCTATTTGAAAATATAATAAATTTAATGAACAAATCACATTAACCGTGATGAGTGGTTCGAACCTATGGGCTTGGCATTCCCAGATGCTTGCTGTAGTTGAATGCGCCACAACATGGTCAAAAGAATTGCAACCTAGGGTACTAATGAACCCACAATTCAATTTTTGTTAATTATGCACCCCCATACCCATTCCATGGGCGGTTGTGCATGCAGTTTCCCATGTACTTGGTCTGTGTCCTCCAGTAGTTTTACCTCTGATGGCCCTTTCAATACACATAGAATTCATATTATTGTGATATATCAATACATGGAGAAAGACATTGAAATGGGGGCATCAAAGGCAGAACTACTGAATGACAGAGACCGAGTTCATGGGGGAATTGTGTGAAACCTGGTTTGGCTTCAGTGGAAGCCTTGGGATCCTTGTGGGTGCAGTAGTACTCCAAGTTGCAATTCATCTGACCATGTCGTGGCGTAGTGAACTAGAGCATGCATCTGAGAGCACTCAGTGCATGGGGTTCAAACCCTCATCACAGTTCCCGTGATATATCACGATACTGTGATTTCTCTGTGAACACATTTGATATATCTCGGAATCATACATTTAGGTTAATTAAATACTATATACTTTATACAAATTAACCTTATTGATATATTGAAAAAGTTCAAGCAGTTAATTCAAGGAAATGGTCGCTAATTTATAATGGAAAATATATGTAGTACATGATCTGAACACATAACTAACCTATAAATGCATTATAATACCTTTCACATATAAATGCATTATAATAAGTTTCAAAATAAATACAAATAAATAAAATAAATATATATTATTTTTAGTACCTTTCTGAGTCGAGTAACTAATGCACGAGCCAGTCCATCAATTTTTCGATGGTTCCAAAAGACTGCACCCTCTGTGAGTTCTTCTGTTCTTTCTGAGAAAAATATTTATAGCAATGAACATCTTGAAGAGCATAGATTAATAACAGTTTCATAACATACCTTTACTCACCACGACCAACTCAAGTTTGACCAATATGTTTTCATTCTTTTATTGATTATTTGAGGGAGTTGATACTTATTGAATACTGAATACAAATCGCATTATACTGATTACAGGGCAGGTAAAATAATAAAAAACTTGATCAGATGAACCATATAAACAAATACCAGCTTTCAGCATGTTTTTAGTTGTAGAGTTGTATCGTGAGAGGTATGCAAACACTTGCTCTGCCTCTTCCCCTAAAGTCATGCCACTTCCTTCTTGCCACCGCCCTCCATACAATACCTTTAACATAAAAGTATACAGTAAAAAAAAATTCAAATTATTGTACAAAAATTAAAAGCCTCCTACTATATTAAATGATACGTATATCATTAATCTTAAACAATCAGAAATCTTAATTTTTTTTACACAAACTGTACTTATTATATTTAATGTAATGTATACATTACATTAAATTTAATTAGTATACATAAATGTATACATTATTATACATAAATGTAATGTTATATTTTTATTTACCTGACAATACCAAGCATGTCCTTTTGCATGTAGGACTCCTAAAAATGGCTTTGCTTGACCAATGTGAAAATGTGATTGTTTCTGAGCCACAGTTAAGGCCCATGGCCAATATTTGCAAATTATGTCTTGACAAATAAACTTTACGTATTTGAAATACATAATTTGCAAATAGTGGGCATAACTGTACAGCTATTTATTTATAAGAACATTAATTTGAAGACAATATAATTCATTATAATATAGTGTGTGTAGAGAACAAAAGAATACTATACATTAAGTATCTGTAAAGCACATTTTATTACCTCCCAACTTTGTTGTAACGATACAGCTTCTTGTTGCCATCAATATGTACTGCTAAAGGGGTTTTATCACAAGCAGGACACTCATTGTCAGCTTCTCCTCTAATTTTTCTCAGCTCATATTGCTGGAATCGCCATTCGAAGAACACTCTCTTCGAAGTTATATAATTAATGGGTCCAATCTAGGAATAGAATTTTTTAGATGGTGACATTTAAAATGCATATTATGACATAAGATAAATAAACAAAAAAAACATTCCATTTTGTGTTTGAACAAAATTAAAAACTAATTATTAATAAATGAATATACATTACTACAAAATTTTGATAATTTTTGTATTGAAATATAAAACTGAAAATATTAAGAATAACGGTATCAAAACATACACGCCCACGAGAAGCACCAAAGGATTCCAGTGCAGTGACTAATGCCCGAAATGATGTTCCGGGACAATTTCTTTTTATATGGTGCCATGATTCAAGCAGACTGGTGCTGTAGAATGTGCTGCTCTTTCCTAATGATGAATAGAAACCAGACTTGTGCATGGTCTTGCCTAGTTGTTGATGCTCATATCCACAGTGGCATGTATAGATTGGAGTATAGAGGTCATACCTTCCTGTAGTTTAAAATACAGTGCATTGAGTGGTGTGGCGACTTGCTAAAATAGTGATGTAAAAATTAACATTTATAGCAACAAAAATTTCAAAATGTATTGTGATTCAGGAATATCCGGTAATGGAAATAAAAGGGTAAATTTTAAAGTTTATTTACCCATTATAGTGATGAAGATGCAGAGATTGCTGGAGCTTGAAATTTTAAACTTGCAATCTGTGCAGTTGGGGCAAGAATTTGGTGGTTGGGCTGGTACAACAGGTTCTGGTAACAAAGAAAAGGAAGACAGTTTGACAAAATGAGTTTTATGGAAAAGAATTTCAGACTGAATATTTCATTGTTTCTTGATTGTACAAAATATTGACATTATTCTCCAGATAATGACTGAGAAATTCACAGAAAAGAAACAATCAGACGATTAAATCAATCTATAAAACCAAGTGTCAGGTTTAAACTTTAAGACTTCTCCAAATGTTGTAATGACTGAAATGAAACATTTATTCATTTTATTTTGTTATACCAAGATAATCGTAGCTCTAGACTGGGATTGGGAAGTAGAAGTAATCTCGGAACAAAGTACGGATTTTATACAGGTATCGTATACTTACTCCAGTGAAAGATATTTCCTTCAGGGCACACAGTTTGTGTCGGGTCTAATGGCTCATAAAAGCCATTTTTCCAATATAATCTGTGGTGGAAAGGCA
The DNA here is from genome assembly GCF_040958095.1 of Procambarus clarkii. NCBI lineage: Eukaryota > Metazoa > Arthropoda > Malacostraca > Decapoda > Cambaridae > Procambarus > Procambarus clarkii. The sequence goes on from NW_027189192.1 coordinate 158,659, forward strand.
TGAGAAAATGTTGCATTTGGTCACAAATGTGACACAAAAATGCAAAACAGTCTTCACATTTGATGCTTGCCTCACAATTTGTACATTGTACACAAACTTTACCTGATGAAAAAAGGGGTAATTATTTATACTAATTTTAAATACTGTATACCTAACATTTTAAACAATCTGAAGTCTAAATGTATTAATAGAGTGTCATTAATTTGCATATGATGCTTATTATACAGTATAACCTTAATGAACACAGCAATATTTAATTTACCTTTATCTGGAGCACCCAACTCAGACAATGTCCAATCGAACAGCATTGCCCTGCTTTCTCCCCAATTAATCTCTGCATTTTTTCTTCTTTTTTGCCAGTCAGAAACACTTGGCTGAGAATCTTTAATTTGCTCAAGTTCTGCAGCAAGTACTTTGAAATATGGGATTACAAATTAGTAAGAAAAATTTGTAAGTGAAAGGAATGATTAGTATAATATGTTAAACAAAATTTCATAGGCATTAAGCACAATTTTGGTACATAATATTTATGACGTGTGTCCATTAAATAAACCCTCATTTAAATACCAACAAATGATGTTGGGACATACCAACATCAAATGATTCCAAAGTTTCTTCACCAGCTGCCAAATAACTTTGAGTGTACGTTCTGCCACTAGTAGAATAGCCCGCATTTTGAATGTGTGGTGGTGAAAGTATAGCAGGCAGAATGTCTGGGTGGCACATTTGAAGATTTAAGCATGGTACATAATTGCAAATTGTATACAAGTATTAATATTTTCAGACAAATGTCAAGATATTACTATAACTAACTTTATGCTACCAAGTTGTTCAGTGTTATAGTAATTTAATCTCCATAATTGTCTAGCATACACTTAAAAATAGGCAACAAATATTATTGGAAAGTACACAAATAACAGCTGTAGAAATATTGTTAAAAAAATAATAGAAGATTACCATCAGATTGGGGTGCAGCTGGTCTTTGTTTTGAATTAATGTGTGATACATCCTGTATGTTATCTTTTTTATGTTTCTTGTTTGTCACCTTTATTGAGTTTGGTTCCTCCACGTTTAAGAGTCTCTTCAAGTACTCATTTCTTTGTATCATTGCAGCACGTGCTTTCTGGTACTCACGTTCAAGATGTTCTCTAGTCATCACTGCTATTCTCCGGTGAAATTCTGAAGAGAAAATAATAGTGTTCGAAGGAAAAGTACAAGAACAAAACAAGAAAATTATGCTTATGCAAAATTATGCTACAATGTACCTATTAATAATCTTAAAATTTGCTACAAATTACCTACTTATAATTATGTGTTAAATTATGGACTTTCCCATAATGATATGCATGTTAGTGGCATTACCTATACTGCCTACCTGGAGCCCCCTAGAGAGATAGTGACACAAGTTAAGGTAATCCCTTTAGTAAGGTGCTGGGTCAACATAAATAAGCTATAACTAATAAGGACACAAATCAATATGTTCATTTAACAGTGGTATTAACATTTATATAAATATAGCTAAGAATAAGTTTTTACAAGTGTAACAAAGTGAAAGAAATGTATGAAAATTTTGATGATATATTAAAATGCTCATTGATTGAACTTGTCTTCCTATATATAAAGTATAAAAATAGTAAACACAGTACCATTATTGTTGTCTGTAGTTATTTTTGGAACATCTGGTATGTACAGCATACTGTCAAAATCCGATGATCTATCTGAAAAATTGATTGGTAGCGTAAATATTTGAATTCATTGCATAGCCTTTTATACAAACAAAAAAGAAAAATTGTACAGAAAAGCTAACACAACATTATAACACCTTTCTGTGGTACTTTCTATGGTACAAAAGAAAACAAACCTTAATTATAAAGGAAAATAAACTGACAGAAGAACTATGAATACTGCTGAAAATACTTTCCGCAAAATATCTGAACCAAGGGATAGTACCCCGAGATTTGAAATATGAAAATTTCACCCTTACAGTATTTAAAAAAAAAAGCAGAAAGAGTTAAGCACAAAACTAATGTCCGATCAGCTAGGTATAACACATCTGCAAGCTCATGGCGAAAATCCTAAGGGAGGGAATCATTTACCATCTTTCAGTGAACAATCTTATTCAATCGACACACCATGGTCTTCTTAAAAACAGATGCTACCTTATAAACCTCCTCACTTTTGGGACATGGTAACATGGTACTCAGATAAAGGGTTTCCGGTGGATGTAGTATACATGGATTATGCTAAAGACTTTAATAAGGTACCACATGGAAGACTAGCAAGGAAATTACAGGTTCATGAAAAAAATTGTAAAGTGCACAAAACAATAGTTAAAACAAAGAGAGCAAAAGGTCATACTAAATGGGAATGAATATGAAGAAATGTGTTAAGTTGAGTACCTCAGGGGTCCATTTTTAAGTCTAAAATATTTTTCATATATTGAACATCTATGATATAGAAAAGAATATAATCTAATCAACCACATCCTCATATTTGCAAATGCCTGGCATTTCACGAGCACTTTGTCCGGGGTTTATATTCTAGCCGGGGAGGATTTACTGGGTTAGGCTAACCTAACCTAACTTAACCAAACCAAACCAAGTATCTCAAGTTACAAATATCTCTGGGAATTCATATTATCTGCTGTTGTAGAATTGACAAAATGAACAGTGTCAACAAAATTATTCCCACATACTCCGTCACTATGTGATGGAGTACACATAGAATAGGGACTGAATTGTCCCTGACAGGGACAATTCTGTAACAAATGTTCTAGCATAAAACTTTGTACAGTTTAGTAATTCCTTACCATTTGATGTACTAGGTAGATCCATGTTTGGTGAAGTTTTATAGCTGGAGCTGGAAGATCCTGTCGAGATGACTTCTTCAAAGAGAATAGCTTCAACACATTGTGTCTTGAGTCTTCCAGTACTTGGCCTACAGTTACCAGATCTGATTTACAGAAACTAGTGAACTATGGAGATAAGATTGTTAATAATATACTTTTTTTGAGATTCATATGACTTGCAGCTTAAAAACCAACCTTATTTTAAAATAGTACACTAAAGTACATAGCAAATTGCGAAATTCGTAGTTTTTTAACTACTTTAAAGCTAAATTCTCAAGCTTTGAAAATAAGCACAATTTGCTATTTTAAGCGGAATCTGGCAACTCTGATTTAGCATGTAAACATTGACTTGCATTCACAATGTAGTTATTTATTTTTCAACAATTTAAAACGAGTTATGAAAATACACACATTGGTACATTATTGCAAAGGCACTATACTATATATATATATATATATATATATATATATATATATATATATATATATATATATATATATATATATATATATATATATATATATATATATATATATAAATTGTTGCAAGTCGAGCAACAAGTATTTTACATTGAACAACAAATGAGATTGGAAAAGCAGTATTGCCAAAATAGACCCCAGACACACCCTGTGGGTAGTAATGGACCCCCATACCGACCCTATGAGGGGTAGTGGACCCCATAATAACACTATGGGCGATAGTGGACACTATACAAACACTATGGGCGGTAGTTGACTTCATAGAGACCCTGTGGGCGGTAAGGGACCCCCTATCGACCCTGTGGGCGGCAGTGGACCCCCTATCGATCCTGTGGGCGGCAGTGGACCCCCTACCGACCCTGTGGGCGGCAGTGGACCCCTACCGAACGTGTGGGCGGCAGTGGACCCCCTACCGACCCTGTGGGCGGCAGTGGACCCCCTATCGATCCTGTGGGCGGTAGTGGACCCCCCCCATATCGACCCTGTGGGCGGCAGTGGACCCCCTATCGATCCTGTGGGCGGCAGTGGACCCCCTACCGACCCAGTGGGTGGCAGTGGACCCCCTGCCGACCCTGTGGGCGGTAGTGGACCCCTACCGACCCTGTGGACGGTAGTTGACTTCATAGCGACCCTGTGGGCGGTAGTGGACCCCATACCGACCCTGTGGGTGGCGGTGGACCCCATACCGACTCTGTGGGCGGCAGTGAACCCTATATACTAATCCTGTGGGCGATACTGTACCCTATAGTCATCCTGTGGGGGCAATGGATGCCATACATATCCAGTGGGTGTTATTGTACCCCATACTTATTCTGTGGGTGGTTGGAGCCCCATACCCATCCTGTGGGTTATAGTGGACCCCATACTCATCCTGTGGGTGGTATTGGACCCCATACCTATCCTGTGGGTGGTTGTGAGCCCATACCCATCCTGTCGGTGGTAGTGGACGCAATACACATCCAGTGGATGGTATTGGATCCCATACCCTTCCTGTGGGTGGAAGTGATCCCCATACCATTCCTGTGGGTGGATGTGACCCCCATACTCATCCTGCGGGTGTTATTGGACCCCTTACCCACCTAACAGGTGGTAGTGGACCCTATACTAATCCTATAGTTTCCAATAATCCACACCATACCATCCTGTTTGCAGTAGTTTACCCTATATACATTCCAACATAACATCGTTTTCTGTTAGCGTTCCTACAAAACATTCTTTAAAGATTTCTAAAGCACAAACTATGGTATATAATATTGATTGGTGAAGCACTTATTCTATGTAATAATTTATTGTGCTTATTATAATTTACTAAGAACAAATATTTCTCAAAACAAAACTACGAGCCTTCAATAGGATGTAGCTGATCTGTATAATTATAAGAGCATGGACAATAGTAGGTGAATTTCACAACCCATGTGGGACCTGAAAACTACAATTTTCGTTATAATTGAACCAATCACGACTATTCAGCTATCTACGTTGATGGACGAGTACTGTGAGACGTAAATTGGTACGTGAGGAAGAGTTTGAGCCTTGGTAAAAAAGTTAACTGGGAATATATCACATATGTACTAAATCACATTCCACATATTGACTTTAAGCACTAGTCATATATGTACTGTCTTGTGTGAGAACGGGTTGCAATATTTTGCCGTTTTCCACGTTTTTGTGAATTTTCAGTCCATGGGTATTAATTCATATGTATACGATAAAAATGATGCAAACACATAATTGATTAGATAATAACCTTAAATACTTCATTTTCAATCATCTATTTGTTTCTCGTTAAAATACTGAGTAAGATATTGAAAAGGGGAGAAGTTCGGTTTTTATTGTATATATCGACGTTTCAGCCGGATTAGAGCGGTTTTACGTGTACATCTTCCCTCGTTAATATAAACGGAAAATCAAGAACATTATAGTTAATTCTAATGAAAACACATTGTTTTTTATCATTTGTATTGGAAACAACATTGTCATATGTCTTTTCTAGGAACTAAATAATACGAAACCTCGCTCTATGATTTGAAGTTAAAATCTTCAAATATGGTTATATAGTGACTTTTTTCACGTTTTTCATGTAGTTTGATATTACGTAAATATATTCATTTTTACCAATATTTCGATACTATTTCATGAAGTATCACGATATGTGATTTGGCCTTGAAATCTCAGAATTTCGCATAATATTGCATTTTAAGCAAGTTTTCTTGCATTTTGTTTCGTACGGAAAATCATCGAATTTAGCAATATTTTGACGTTTATCATGCCCTTTTCCTTCATGTGATTTAAACAAAATATCATCGAATTAGGCAATTTTTGCCGTTTTCCACGTTTTTGTGAATTTTCAGTCCATGGGTATTAATTCATATATATACGATAAAAATGATGGAAACACATAATTGATTAGATAATAACCTTAAATACTTCATTTTCAATCATCTATTTGTTTCTCGTTAAAATACTGAGTAAGATGTTGAAAAGGGGAGAAGTTCGGTTTTATTGCATATATCGACGTTTCAGCCGGATTAGAGCGGTTTTACGTGTACATTTCCCTCGTTAATATAAACGGAAAATCAAGAACATTATAGTTAATTCTAATGAAAACACATTGTTTTTTATCATTTGTATTGGAAACAACATTGTCATATGTCTTTTCTTGGAACTAAATAATACGAAACCTCGCTCTATGATTTGAAGTTAAAATCCTCAAATATGGTTATATAGTGACTTTTTTCACGTTTTTCATGTAGTTTGATATTACGTAAATAAATTCATTTTTATCAATATTTCGATACTATTTCATGTAGTATCACGATATGTGATTTGGCCTTCAAATCTCAGAATTTCGCATAATATTGCATTTTAAGCAAGTTTTCTTGCATTTTGCTTCGTACAAAAAATCATCGAATTTAGCAATATTTTAACGTTTATCATCTCCTTTTCCTTCATGTGATTTAAACAAAATATCATCGAATTAGGCAATATTTTGCCGTTTTCCACGTTTTTGTGAATTTTCCGTCCATGGGTATTAATTCATATATATATACGATAAAAATTATGCAAACACATAATTGATTTGATAATAACCTTAAATACTTCATTTTCAATCATCTATTTCTTTCTCGTTAAAATACTGAGTAAGATATTGAAAAGGGGAGAAGTTCGGTTTTTATTGCATATATCGACGTTTCAGCCGGATTAGAGCGGTTTTACGTGTACATCTTCCATCGTTAATATAAACGGAAAATCAAGAACATTATAGTTAATTCTAATGAAAACACATTGTTTTTTATCATTTGTATTGGAAACAACATTGTCATATGTCTTTTCTTGGATCTAAATAATACGAAACCTCGCTCTATGATTTGAAGTTAAAATCTTCAAATATGGTTATATAGTGACTTTTTTTACGTTTTTCATGTAGTTTGATATTACGTAAATATATTCATTTTTACCAATATTTCGATACTATTTCATGTAGTATCACGATATGTGATTTGGCCTTCATATCTCAGAATTTCGCATAATATTGCATTTTAAGCAAGTTTTCTTGCATTTTGTTTCGTACGAAAAATCATCGAATATAGTAATATTTTGACGTTTATCATCTCCTTTTCCTTCATGTGATTTAAACAAAATATCACCGAATTAGACAATATTTTGCCGTTTTCCACGTTTTTGTGAATTTTCAGTCCATGGGTTTTAATTCATATATATACGATAAAAATGATGCAAACACATAATTTGATATTATGATAAGATAATATTATTGATTAGATAATAACCCTAAATACTTCATTTTCAATCATCTATTTGTTTCTCGTTAAAATACTGAGTAAGATGTTGAAAAGGGGAGAAGTTCGGTTTTTATTGCATATATCGACGTTTCAGCCGGATTAGAGCGGTTTTACGTGTACATCTTCCCTCGTTAATATAAACGGAAAATCAAGAACATTATAGTTAATTCTAATGAAAACACATTGTTTTTTATCATTTGTATTGGAAACAACATTGTCATATGTCTTTTCTTGGATCTAAATAATACGAAACCTCGCTCTATGATTTGAAGTTAAAATCCTCAAATATGGTTATATAGTGACTTTTTTCACGTTTTTCATGTAGTTTGATATTACGTAAATATATTCATTTTTACCAATATTTCGATACTATTTCATGTAGTATCACGATATGTGATTTGGCCTTGAAATCTGAGAATTTCGCATAATATTGCATTTTAAGCAAGTTTTCTTGCATTTTGTTTCGTACGGAAGTCATTGAATTTAGCAATATTTTGACGTTTATCATCCCCTTTTCCTTTCATGTGATTTAAACAAAATATCATCGAATTAGGCAATATTTTGCCGTTTTCCACGTTTTTGTGAATTTTCAGTCCATGGGTATTAATTCATATGTATACGATAAAAATGATGCAAACACATAATTGATTAGATAATAACCTTAAATACTTCATTTTCAATCATCTATTTGTTTCTCGTTAAAATACTGAGTAAGATATTGAAAAGGGGAGAAGTTCGGTTTTTATTGTATATATCGACGTTTCAGCCGGATTAGAGCGGTTTTACGTGTACATCTTCCCAAGTTAATATAAACGGAAAATCAAGAACATTATAGTTAATTCTAATGAAAACACATTGTTTTTTATCATTTGTATTGGAAACAACATTGTCATATGTCTTTTCTAGGAACTAAATAATACGAAACCTCGCTCTATGATTTGAAGTTAAAATCTTCAAATATGGTTATATAGTGACTTTTTTCACGTTTTTCATGTAGTTTGATATTACGTAAATATATTCATTTTTACCAATATTTCGATACTATTTCATGAAGTATCACGATATGTGATTTGGCCTTGAAATCTCAGAATTTCGCATAATATTGCATTTTAAGCAAGTTTTCTTGCATTTTGTTTCGTACGGAAAATCATCGAATTTAGCAATATTTTGACGTTTATCATGCCCTTTTCCTTCATGTGATTTAAACAAAATATCATCGAATTAGGCAATTTTTGCCGTTTTCCACGTTTTTGTGAATTTTCAGTCCATGGGTATTAATTCATATATATACGATAAAAATGATGGAAACACATAATTGATTAGATAATAACCTTAAATACTTCATTTTCAATCATCTATTTGTTTCTCGTTAAAATACTGAGTAAGATATTGAAAAGGGGAGAAGTTCGGTTTTTATTGTATATATCGACGTTTCAGCCGGATTAGAGCGGTTTTACGTGTACATCTTCCCTCGTTAATATAAACGGAAAATCAAGAACATTATAGTTAATTCTAATGAAAACACATTGTTTTTTATCATTTGTATTGGAAACAACATTGTCATATGTCTTTTCTAGGAACTAAATAATACGAAACCTCGCTCTATGATTTGAAGTTAAAATCTTCAAATATGGTTATATAGTGACTTTTTTCACGTTTTTCATGTAGTTTGATATTACGTAAGTATATTCATTTTTACCAATATTTCGATACTATTTCATGAAGTATCACGATATGTGATTTGGCCTTGAAATCTCAGAATTTCGCATAATATTGCATTTTAAGCAAGTTTTCTTGCATTTTGTTTCGTACGGAAAATCATCGAATTTAGCAATATTTTGACGTTTATCATGCCCTTTTCCTTCATGTGATTTAAACAAAATATCATCGAATTAGGCAATTTTTGCCGTTTTCCACGTTTTTGTGAATTTTCAGTCCATGGGTATTAATTCATATATATACGATAAAAATGATGGAAACACATAATTGATTAGATAATAACCTTAAATACTTCATTTTCAATCATCTATTTGTTTCTCGTTAAAATACTGAGTAAGATATTGAAAAGGGGAGAAGTTCGGTTTTTATTGTATATATCGACGTTTCAGCCGGATTAGAGCGGTTTTACGTGTACATCTTCCCTCGTTAATATAAACGGAAAATCAAGAACATTATAGTTAATTCTAATGAAAACACATTGTTTTTTATCATTTGTATTGGAAACAACATTGTCATATGTCTTTTCTTGGAACTAAATAATACGAAACCTCGCTCTATGATTTGAAGTTAAAATCCTCAAACATGGTTATATAGTGACTTCTTTCACGTTTTTCATGTAGTTTGATATTACGTAAATAAATTCATTTTTACCAATATTTCGATACTATTTCATGTAGTATCACGATATGTGATTTTCCCTTCAAATCTCAGAATTTCGAATAATATTGCATTTTAAGCAAGTTTTCTTGCATTTTGTTTCGTACGGAAAATCATCGAATTTAGCAATATTTTGACGTTTATCATCCCCTTTTCCTTCATGTGATTTAAACAAAATATCATCGAATTAGGCAATATTTTGTCGTTTTCCACGTTTTTGTGAATTTTCAGTCCATGGGTATTAATTCATATATATACGATAAAAATGATGCAAACACATAATTGATTAGATAATGACCTTAAATACTTCATTTTCAATCATCTATTTGTTTCTCGTTAAAATACTGAGTAAGATATTGAAAAGGGGAGAAGTTCGGTTTTTATTGTATATATCAACGTTTCAGCCGGATTAGAGCGGTTTTACGTGTACATCTTCCCTCGTTAATATAAACGGAAAATCAAGAACATTATAGTTAATTCTAATGAAAACACATTGTTTTTTATCATTTGTATTGGAAACAACATTGTCATATGTCTTTTCTTGGAACTAAATAATACGAAACCTCGCTCTATGATTTGAAGTTAAAATCCTCAAACATGGTTATATAGTGACTTTTTTCACGTTTTTCATGTAGTTTGATATTACGTAAATAAATTCATTTTTACCAATATTTCGATACTATTTCATGTAGTATCACGATATGTGATTTTCCCTTCAAATCTCAGAATTTCGAATAATATTGCATTTTAAGCAAGTTTTCTTGCATTTTGTTTCGTACGGAAAATCATCGAATTTAGCAATATTTTGACGTTTATCATCCCCTTTTCCTTCATGTGATTTAAACAAAATATCATCGAATTAGGCAATATTTTGTCGTTTTCCACGTTTTTGTGAATTTTCAGTCCATGGGTATTAATTCATATATATACGATAAAAATGATGCAAACACATAATTGATTAGATAATGACCTTAAATACTTCATTTTCAATCATCTATTTGTTTCTCGTTAAAATACTGAGTAAGATATTGAAAAAGGGAGAAGTTCGGTTTTTATTGAACTATATCGACGTTTCAGCCGGATTAGAGCGGTTTTACGTGTACATCTTCCCTCGTTAATATAAACGGAAAATCAAGAACATTATAGTTCATTCTAATGAAAACACATTGTTTTTTATCATTTGTATTGGAAACAACATTGTCATATGTCTTTTCTAGGAACTAAATAATACGAAACCTCGCTCTATGATTTGAAGTTAAAATCTTCAGATATGGTTAAATAGTGACTTTTTTCACGTTTTTCATGTAGTTTGATATTACGTAAATATATTCATTTTTACCAATATTTCGATACTATTTCATGAAGTATCACGATATGTGATTTGGCCTTGAAATCTCAGAATTTCGCATAATATTGCATTTTAAGCAAGTTTTCTTGCATTTTGTTTCGTACGAAAAATCATCGAATATAGCAATATTTTGACGTTTATCATCTCCTTTTCCTTAATGTGATTTAAACAAAATATCATCGAATTAGGCAATATTTTGCCGTTTTCCACGTTTTTGTGAATTTTCAGTCCATGGGTATGAATTCATATGTATACGATAAAAATGATGCAAACACATAATTGATTAGATAATAACCTTAAATACTTCATTTTCAATCATCTATTTGTTTCTCGTTAAAATACTGAGTAAGATGTTGAAAAGGGGAGAAGTTCGGTTTTTATTGCATATATCGACGTTTCAGCCGGATTAGAGCGGTTTTACGTGTACATCTTCCCTCGTTAATATAAACGGAAAATCAAGAACATTATATTTAATTCTAATGAAAACACATTGTTTTTTATCATTTGTATTGGAAACAACATTGTCATATGTCTTTTCTTGGAACTAAATAATACGAAACCTCGCTCTATGATTTGAAGTTAAAATCCTCAAATATGGTTATATAGTGACTTTTTTCACGTTTTTCATGTAGTTTGATATTACGTAAATAAATTCCTTTTTACCAATATTTCGATACTATTTCATGTAGTATCACGATATGTGATTTTCCCTTCAAATCTCAGAATTTCGAATAATATTGCATTTTAAGCAAGTTTTCTTGCATTTTGTTTCGTACGGAAAATCATCGAATTTAGCAATATTTTGACGTTTATCATCCCCTTTTCCTTCATGTGATTTAAACAAAAAATCATCGAATTAGGCAATATTTTGTCGTTTTCCACGTTTTTGTGAATTTTCAGTCCATGGGTATTAATTCATATATATACGATAAAAATGATGCAAACACATAATTGATTAGATAATGACCTTAAATACTTCATTTTCAATCATCTATTTGTTTCTCGTTAAAATACTGAGTAAGATATTGAAAAAGGGAGAAGTTCGGTTTTTATTGAATATATCGACGTTTCAGCCGGATTAGAGCGGTTTTACGTGTACATCTTCCCTCGTTAATATAAACGGAAAATCAAGAACATTATAGTTCATTCTAATGAAAACACATTGTTTTTTATCATTTGTATTGGAAACAACATTGTCATATGTCTTTTCTAGGAACTAAATAATACGAAACCTCGCTCTATGATTTGAAGTTAAAATCTTCAGATATGATTAAATAGTGACTTTTTTCACGTTTTTCATGTAGTTTGATATTACGTAAATATATTCATTTTTACCAATATTTCGATACTATTTCATGAAGTATCACGATATGTGATTTGGCCTTGAAATCTCAGAATTTCGCATAATATTGCATTTTAAGCAAGTTTTCTTGCATTTTGTTTCGTACGAAAAATCATCGAATATAGCAATATTTTGACGTTTATCATCTCCTTTTCCTTAATGTGATTTAAACAAAATATCATCGAATTAGGCAATATTTTGCCGTTTTCCACGTTTTTGTGAATTTTCAGTCCATGGGTATGAATTCATATGTATACGATAAAAATGATGCAAACACATAATTGATTAGATAATAACCTTAAATACTTCATTTTCAATCATCTATTTGTTTCTCGTTAAAATACTGAGTAAGATGTTGAAAAGGGGAGAAGTTCGGTTTTTATTGCATATATCGACGTTTCAGCCGGATTAGAGCGGTTTTACGTGTACATCTTCCCTCGTTAATATAAACGGAAAATCAAGAACATTATATTTAATTCTAATGAAAACACATTGTTTTTTATCATTTGTATTGGAAACAACATTGTCATATGTCTTTTCTTGGAACTAAATAATACGAAACCTCGCTCTATGATTTGAAGTTAAAATCCTCAAATATGGTTATATAGTGACTTTTTTCACGTTTTTCATGTAGTTTGATATTACGTAAATAAATTCCTTTTTACCAATATTTCGATACTATTTCATGTAGTATCACGATATGTGATTTTCCCTTCAAATCTCAGAATTTCGAATAATATTGCATTTTAAGCAAGTTTTCTTGCATTTTGTTTCGTACGGAAAATCATCGAATTTAGCAATATTTTGACGTTTATCATCCCCTTTTCCTTCATGTGATTTAAACAAAATATCATCGAATTAGGCAATATTTTGTCGTTTTCCACGTTTTTGTGAATTTTCAGTCCATGGGTATTAATTCATATATATACGATAAAAATGATGCAAACACATAATTGATTAGATAATGACCTTAAATACTTCATTTTCAATCATCTATTTGTTTCTCGTTAAAATACTGAGTAAGATATTGAAAAAGGGAGAAGTTCGGTTTTTATTGCAAATATCGACGTTTCAGCCGGATTAGAGCGGTTTTACGTGTACATCTTCCCTCCTTAATGTAAACGGAAAATCAAGAACATTATAGTTAATTCTAATGAAAACACATTGTTTTTTATCATTTGTATTGGAAACAACATTGTCATATGTCTTTTCTAGGAACTAAATAATACGAAACCTCGCTCTATGATTTGAAGATAAAATCTTCAAATATGGTTATATAGTGACTTTTTTTACGTTTTTCATGTAGTTTGATATTACGTAAATATATTCATTTTTACCAATATTTCGATACTATTTCATGAAGTATCACGATATGTGATTTGGCCTTGAAATCTCAGAATTTCGCATAATATTGCATTTTAAGCAAGTTTTCTTGCATTTTGTTTCGTACGGAAAATCATCGAATTTAGCAATATTTTGACGTTTATCATGCCCTTTTCCTTCATGTGATTTAAACAAAATATCATCGAATTAGGCAATATTTTGCCGTTTTCTACGTTTTTGTGAATTTTCAGTCCATGGGTATTAATTCATATATATACGATAAAAATGATGGAAACACATAATTGATTAGATAATAACCTTAAATACTTCATTTTCAATCATCTATTTGTTTCTCGTTAAAATACTGAGTAAGATGTTGAAAAGGGGAGAAGTTCGGTTTTTATTGCATATATCGACGTTTCAGCCGGATTAGAGTGGTTTTACGAGTACATCTTCCATCGTTAATATAAACGGAAAATCAAGAACATTATAGTTAATTCTAATGAAAACACATTGTTTTTTATCATTTGTATTGGAAACAACATTGTCATATGTCTTTTCTTGGATCTAAATAATACGAAACCTCGCTCTATGATTTGAAGTTAAAATCCTCAAATATGGTTATATAGTGACTTTTTTCACGTTTTTCATGTAGTTTGATATTACGTAAATATATTCATTTTTACCAATATTTCGATACTATTTCATGTAGTATCACGATATGTGATTTGGCCTTCAAATCTCAGAATTTCGAATAATATTGCATTTTAAGCAAGTTTTCTTGCATTTTGTTTCGTACGAAAAATCATCGAATATAGCAATATTTTGACGTTTATCATCTCCTTTTCCTTCATGTGATTTAAACAAAATATCATCGAATTAGGCAATATTTTGCCGTTTTCCACGTTTTTGTGAATTTTCAGTCCATGGGTATGAATTCATATGTATACGATAAAAATGATGCAAACACATAATTGATTAGATAATAACCTTAAATACTTCATTTTCAATCATCTATTTGTTTCTCGTTAAAATACTGAGTAAGCTGTTGAAAAGGGGAGAAGTTCGGTTTTTATTGCATATATCGACGTTTCAGCCGGATTAGAGCGGTTTTACGTGTACATCTTCCCACGTTAATATAAACGGAAAATCAAGAACATTATAGTTAATTCTAATGAAAACACATTGTTTTTTATCATTTGTATTGGAAACAACATTGTCATATGTCTTTTCTAAGAACTAAATAATACGAAAGCTCGCTCTATGATTTGAAGTTAAAATCTTCAAATATGGTTATATAGTGACTTTTTTCACGTTTTTCATGTAGTTTGATATTACGTAAATATATTCATTTTTACCAATATTTCGATACTATTTCATGTAGTATCACGATATGTGATTTGGGCTTGAAATCTCAGAATTTCGCATAATATTGCATTTTAAGCAAGTTTTCTTGCATTTTGTTTCGTACGGAAAATCATCGAATTTAGCAATATTTTGACGTTTATCATCCCCTTTTCCTTCATGTGATTTAAACAAAATATCATCGAATTAGGCAATATTTTGCCGTTTTCCACGTTTTTGTGAATTTTCCGTCCATGGGTATTAATTCATATATATATACGATAAAAATGATGCAAACACATAATTGATTTGATAATAACCTTAAATACTTCAATTTCAATCATCTATTTGTTTCTCGTTAAAATACTGAGTAAGATATTGAAAAGGGGAGAAGTTCGGTTTTTATTGCATATATCGACGTTTCAGCCGGATTAGAGCGGTTTTACGTGTACATCTTCCATCGTTAATATAAACGGAAAATCAAGAACATTATAGTTAATTCTAATGAAAACACATTGTTTTTTATCATTTGTATTGGAAACAACATTGTCATATGTCTTTTCTTGGAACTAAATAATACGAAACCTCGCTCTATGATTTGAAGTTAAAATCCTCAAACATGGTTATATAGTGACTTTTTTCACGTTTTTCATGTAGTTTGATATTACGTAAATAAATTCATTTTTACCAATATTTCGATACTATTTCATGTAGTATCACGATATGTGATTTTCCCTTCAAATCTCAGAATTTCGAATAATATTGCATTTTAAGCAAGTTTTCTTGCATTTTGTTTCGTACGGAAAATCATCGAATTTAGCAATATTTTGACGTTTATCATCCCCTTTTCCTTCATGTGATTTAAACAAAATATCATCGAATTAGGCAATATTTTGTCGTTTTCCACGTTTTTGTGAATTTTCAGTCCATGGGTATTAATTCATATATATACGATAAAAATGATGCAAACACATAATTGATTAGATAATGACCTTAAATACTTCATTTTCAATCATCTATTTGTTTCTCGTTAAAATACTGAGTAAGATATTGAAAAAGGGAGAAGTTCGGTTTTTATTGCATATATCGACGTTTCAGCCGGATTAGAGCGGTTTTACATGTACATCTTCCCTCGTTAATATAAACGGAAAATCAAGAACATTATAGTTCATTCTAATGAAAACACATTGTTTTTTATCATTTGTATTGGAAACAACATTGTCATATGTCTTTTCTAGGAACTAAATAATACGAAACCTCGCTCTATGATTTGAAGTTAAAATCTTCAAATATGGTTATATAGTGACTTTTTTCACGTTTTTCATGTAGTTTGATATTACGTAAATATATTCATTTTTACCAATATTTCGATACTATTTCATGAAGTATCACGATATGTGATTTGGCCTTGAAATCTCAGAATTTCGCATAATATTGCATTTTAAGCAAGTTTTCTTGCATTTTGTTTCGTACGGAAAATCATCGAATTTAGCAATATTTTGACGTTTATCATGCCCTTTTCCTTCATGTGATTTAAACAAAATATCATCGAATTAGGCAATATTTTGCCGTTTTCTACGTTTTTGTGAATTTTCAGTCCATGGGTATTAATTCATATATATACGATAAAAATGATGGAAACACATAATTGATTAGATAATAACCTTAAATACTTCATTTTCAATCATCTATTTGTTTCTCGTTAAAATACTGAGTAAGATGTTGAAAAGGGGAGAAGTTCGGTTTTTATTGCATATATCGAAGTTTCAGCCGGATTAGACCGGTTTTACGTGTACATCTTCCCTCGTTAATATAAACGGAAAATCAAGAACATTATAGTTAATTCTAATGAAAACACATTGTTTTTTATCATTTGTATTGGAAACAACATTGTCATATGTCTTTTCTTGGAACTAAATAATACGAAACCTCGCTTTATGATTTGAAGTTAACATCCTCAAATATGGTTATATAGTGACTTTTTTCACGTTTTTCATGTAGTTTGATATTACGTAAATAAATTCATTTTTACCAATATTTCGATACTATTTCATGTAGTATCACGATATGTGATTTGGCCTTCAAATCTCAGAATTTCGAATAATATTGCATTTTAAGCAAGTTTTCTTGCATTTTGCTTCGTACGAAAAATCATCGAATTTAGCAATATTTTAACGTTTATCACCCCCTTTTCCTTCATGTGATTTAAACAAAATATCATCGAATTAGGAAATATTTTGCCGTTTTCCACGTTTTTGTGAATTTTCCGTCCATGGGTATTAATTCATATATATATACGATAAAAATGATGCAAACACATAATTGATTTGATAATAACATTAAATACTTCAATTTCAATCATCTATTTGTTTCTCGTTAAAATACTGAGTAAGATATTGAAAAGGGGAGAAGTTCGGTTTTTATTGCATATATCGACGTTTCAGCCGGATTAGAGCGGTTTTACGTGTACATCTTCCATCGTTAATATAAACGGAAAATTAAGAACATTATAGTTAATTCTAATGAAAACACATTGTTTTTTATCATTTGTATTGGAAACAACATTGTCATATGTCTTTTCTTGGATCTAAATAATACGAAACCTCGCTCTATGATTTGAAGTTAAAATCCTCAAATATGGTTATATAGTGACTTTTTTCACGTTTTTCATGTAGTTTGATATTACGTAAATATATTCATTTTTACCAATATTTCGATACTATTTCATGTAGTATCACGATATGTGATTTGGCCTTCAAATCTCAGAATTTCGCATAATATTGCATTTTAAGCAAGTTTTCTTGCATTTTGCTTCGTACAAAAAATCATCGAATTTAGCAATATTTTAACGTTTATCATCTCCTTTTCCTTCATGTGATTTAAACAAAATATCGAATTAGGCAATATTTTGCCATTTTCCACGTTTTTGTGAATTTTCCGTCCATGGGTATTAATTCATATATATATACGATACAAATGATGCAAACACATAATTGATTAGATAATAACCTTAAATACTTCATTTTCAATCATCTATTTGTTTCTCGTTAAAATACTGAGTAAGATATTGAAAAGGGGAGAAGTTCGGTTTTTATTGCATATATCGACGTTTCAGCCGGATTAGAGCGGTTTTACGTGTACATCTTCCCTCGTTAATATAAACGGAAAATCAAGAACATTATAGTTAATTCTAATGAAAACACATTGTTTTTTATCATTTGTATTGGAAACAACATTGTCATATGTCTTTTCTTGGACATAAATAATACGAAACCTCGCTCTATGATTTGAAGTTAAAATCCTCAAATATGGTTATATAGTGACTTTTTTCACGTTTTTCATGTAGTTTGATATTACGTAAATAAATTCATTTTTACCAATATTTCGATACTATTTCATGTAGTATCACGATATGTGATTTTCCCTTCAAATCTCAGAATTTCGAATAATATTGCATTTTAAGCAAGTTTTCTTGCATTTTGTTTCGTACGGAAAATCATCGAATTTAGCAATATTTTGACGTTTATCATCCCCTTTTCCTTCATGTGATTTAAACAAAATATCATCGAATTAGGCAATATTTTGCCGTTTTCCACGTTTTTGTGAATTTTCCGTCCATGGGTATTAATTCATATATATATACGATAAAAATGATGCAAACACATAATTGATTTGATAATAACCTTAAATACTTCAATTTCAATCATCTATTTGTTTCTCGTTAAAATACTGAGTAAGATATTGAAAAGGGGAGAAGTTCGGTTTTTATTGCATATATCGACGTTTCAGCCGGATTAGAGCGGTTTTACGTGTACATCTTCCATCGTTAATATAAACGGAAAATCAAGAACATTATAGTTAATTCTAATGAAAACACATTGTTTTTTATCATTTGTATTGGAAACAACATTGTCATATGTCTTTTCTTGGAACTAAATAATACGAAACCTCGCTCTATGATTTGAAGTTAAAATCCTCAAACATGGTTATATAGTGACTTTTTTCACGTTTTTCATGTAGTTTGATATTACGTAAATAAATTCATTTTTACCAATATTTCGATACTATTTCATGTAGTATCACGATATGTGATTTTCCCTTCAAATCTCAGAATTTCGAATAATATTGCATTTTAAGCAAGTTTTCTTGCATTTTGTTTCGTACGGAAAATCATCGAATTTAGCAATATTTTGACATTTATCATCCCCTTTTCCTTCATGTGATTTAAACAAAATATCATCGAATTAGGCAATATTTTGTCGTTTTCCACGTTTTTGTGAATTTTCAGTCCATGGGTATTAATTCATATATATACGATAAAAATGATGCAAACACATAATTGATTAGATAATGACCTTAAATACTTCATTTTCAATCATCTATTTGTTTCTCGTTAAAATACTGAGTAAGATATTGAAAAAGGGAGAAGTTCGGTTTTTATTGCATATATCGACGTTTCAGCCGGATTAGAGCGGTTTTACGTGTACATCTTCCCTCGTTAATATAAACGGAAAATCAAGAACATTATAGTTCATTCTAATGAAAACACATTGTTTTTTATCATTTGTATTGGAAACAACATTGTCATATGTCTTTTCTAGGAACTAAATAATACGAAACCTCGCTCTATGATTTGAAGTTAAAATCTTCAAATATGGTTATATAGTGACTTTTTTCACGTTTTTCATGTAGTTTGATATTACGTAAATAAATTCATTTTTACCAATATTTCGATACTATTTCATGTAGTATCACGATATGTGATTTGGCCTTCAAATCTCAGAATTTCGAATAATATTGCATTTTAAGCAAGTTTTCTTGCATTTTGCTTCGTACGAAAAATCATCGAATTTAGCAATATTTTAACGTTTATCACCCCCTTTTCCTTCATGTGATTTAAACAAAATATCATCGAATTAGGAAATATTTTGCCGTTTTCCACGTTTTTGTGAATTTTCCGTCCATGGGTATTAATTCATATATATATACGATAAAAATGATGCAAACACATAATTGATTTGATAATAACATTAAATACTTCAATTTCAATCATCTATTTGTTTCTCGTTAAAATACTGAGTAAGATATTGAAAAGGGGAGAAGTTCGGTTTTTATTGCATATATCGACGTTTCAGCCGGATTAGAGCGGTTTTACGTGTACATCTTCCTCGTTAATATAAACGGAAAATCAAGAACATTATAGTTAATTCTAATGAAAACACATTGTTTTTTATCATTTGTATTGGAAACAACATTGTCATATGTCTTTTCTTGGATCTAAATAATACGAAACCTCGCTCTATGATTTGAAGTTAAAATCCTCAAATATGGTTATATAGTGACTTTTTTCACGTTTTTCATGTAGTTTGATATTACGTAAATATATTCATTTTTACCAATATTTCGATACTATTTCATGTAGTATCACGATATGTGATTTGGCCTTCAAATCTCAGAATTTCGCATAATATTGCATTTTAAGCAAGTTTTCTTGCATTTTGTTCGTACGAAAAATCATCGAATTTAGCAATATTTTACGTTTATCATCTCCTTTTCCTTCATGTGATTTAAACAAAATATCATCGAATTAGGCAATATTTTGCCGTTTTCCACGTTTTGTGAATTTTCAGTCCATGGGTATTAATTCATATATATATACGATAAAAATGATGCAAACACATAATTGATTAGATAATAACCTTAAATACTTCATTTTCAATCATCTATTTGTTTCTCGTTAAAATACTGAGTAAGATATTGAAAAGGGGAGAAGTTCGGTTTTTATTGCATATATCGACGTTTCAGCCGGATTAGAGCGGTTTTACGTGTACATCTTCCCGTTAATATAAACGGAAAATCAAGAACATTATAGTTAATTCTAATGAAAACACATTGTTTTTTATCATTTGTATTGGAAACAACATTGTCATATGTCTTTTCTTGGATCTAAATAATACGAAACCTCGCTCTATGATTTGAAGTTAAAATCCTCAAATATGGTTATATAGTGACTTTTTTCACGTTTTTCATGTAGTTTGATATTACGTAAATATTTCATTTTTACCAATATTTCGATACTATTTCATGTAGTATCACGATATGTGATTTGGCCTTCAAATCTCAGAATTTCGCATAATATTGCATTTTAAGCAAGTTTTCTTGCATTTTGTTTCGTACGAAAAATCATCGAATTTAGCAATATTTTGACGTTTATCATCCCTTTTCCTTCATGTGATTTAAACAAAATATCATCGAATTAGGCAATATTTTGCCGTTTTCCACGTTTTTGTGAATTTTCAGTCCATGGGTATTAATTCATATATATACGATAAAAATGATGCAAACACATAATTGATTAGATAATAACCTTAAATACTTCATTTTCAATCATCTATTTGTTTCTCGTTAAAATACTGAGTAAGATATTGAAAAGGGGAGAAGTTCGGTTTTTATTGCATATATCGACGTTTCAGCCGGATTAGAGCGGTTTTACGTGTACATCTTCCCTCGTTAATATAAACGGAAAATCAAGAACATTATAGTTAATTCTAATGAAAACACATTGTTTTTTATCATTTGTATTGGAAACAACATTGTCATATGTCTTTTCTTGGAACTAAATAATACGAAACCTCGCTCTATGATTTGAAGTTAAAATCCTCAAATATGGTTATATAGTGACTTTTTTCACGTTTTTCATGTAGTTTGATATTACGTAAATAATTCATTTTTACCAATATTTCGATACTATTTCATGTAGTATCACGATATGTGATTTGGCCTTCAAATCTCAGAATTTCGCATAATATTGCATTTTAAGCAAGTTTTCTTGCATTTTGTTTCGTACGAAAATCATCGAATTTAGCAATATTTTGACGTTTATCATCCCTTTTCCTTCATGTGATTTAAACAAAATATCATCGAATTAGGCAATATTTTGCCGTTTTCCACGTTTTTGTGAATTTTCCGTCCATGGGTATTAATTCATATATATACGATAAAAATGATGCAAACACATAATTGATTAGATAATAACCTTAAATACTTCATTTTCAATCATCTATTTGTTTCTCGTTAAAATACTGAGTAAGATATTGAAAAGGGGAGAAGTTCGGTTTTTATTGCATATATCGACGTTTCAGCCGGATTAGAGCGGTTTTACGTGTACATCTTCCCTCGTTAATATAAACGGAAAATCAAGAACATTATAGTTAATTCTAATGAAAACACATTGTTTTTTATCATTTGTATTGGAAACAACATTGTCATATGTCTTTTCTTGGAACTAAATAATACGAAACCTCGCTCTATGATTTGAAGTTAAAATCCTCAAATATGGTTATATAGTGACTTTTTTCACGTTTTTCATGTAGTTTGATATTACGTAAATATATTCATTTTTACCAATATTTCGATACTATTTCATGTAGTATCACGATATGTGATTTGGCCTTCAAATCTCAGAATTTCGCATAATATTGCATTTTAAGCAAGTTTTCTTGCATTTTGTTTCGTACGAAAATCATCGAATTTAGCAATATTTTGACGTTTATCATCCCTTTTCCTTCATGTGATTTAAACAAAATATCATCGAATTAGGCAATATTTTGCCGTTTTCCACGTTTTTGTGAATTTTCAGTCCATGGGTATTAATTCATATATATACGATAAAAATGATGCAAACACATAATTGATTAGATAATAACCTTAAATACTTCATTTTCAA
The DNA here is from genome assembly GCF_040958095.1 of Procambarus clarkii. Classification (NCBI taxonomy): domain Eukaryota; kingdom Metazoa; phylum Arthropoda; class Malacostraca; order Decapoda; family Cambaridae; genus Procambarus; species Procambarus clarkii. The sequence goes on from NW_027189192.1 coordinate 181,246, forward strand.
TCATCTATTTGTTTCTCGTTAAAATACTGAGTAAGATATTGAAAAGGGAGAAGTTCGGTTTTTATTGCATATATCGACGTTTCAGCCGGATTAGAGCGGTTTTACGTGTACATCTTCCCTCGTTAATATAAACGGAAAATCAAGAACATTATAGTTAATTCTAATGAAAACACATTGTTTTTTATCATTTGTATTGGAAACAACATTGTCATATGTCTTTTCTTGGAACTAAATAATACGAAACCTCGCTCTATGATTTGAAGTTAAAATCCTCAAATATGGTTATATAGTGACTTTTTTCACGTTTTTCATGTAGTTTGATATTACGTAATATATTCATTTTTACCAATATTTCGATACTATTTCATGTAGTATCACGATATGTGATTTGGCCTTCAAATCTCAGAATTTCGCATAATATTGCATTTTAAGCAAGTTTTCTTGCATTTTGTTTCGTACGAAAATCATCGAATTTAGCAATATTTTGACGTTTATCATCCCTTTTCCTTCATGTGATTTAAACAAAATATCATCGAATTAGGCAATATTTTGCCGTTTTCCACGTTTTTGTGAATTTTCAGTCCATGGGTATTAATTCATATATATACGATAAAAATGATGCAAACACATAATTGATTAGATAATAACCTTAAATACTTCATTTTCAATCATCTATTTGTTTCTCGTTAAAATACTGAGTAAGATATTGAAAAGGGGAGAAGTTCGGTTTTTATTGCATATATCGACGTTTCAGCCGGATTAGAGCGGTTTTACGTGTACATCTTCCCTCGTTAATATAAACGGAAAATCAAGAACATTATAGTTAATTCTAATGAAAACACATTGTTTTTTATCATTTGTATTGGAAACAACATTGTCATATGTCTTTTCTTGGAACTAAATAATACGAAACCTCGCTCTATGATTTGAAGTTAAAATCCTCAAATATGGTTATATAGTGACTTTTTTCACGTTTTTCATGTAGTTTGATATTACGTAAATATATTCATTTTTACCAATATTTCGATACTATTTCATGTAGTATCACGATATGTGATTTGGCCTTCAAATCTCAGAATTTCGCATAATATTGCATTTTAAGCAAGTTTTCTTGCATTTTGTTTCGTACGAAAAATCATCGAATTTAGCAATATTTTGACGTTTATCATCCCTTTTCCTTCATGTGATTTAAACAAAATATCATCGAATTAGGCAATATTTTGCCGTTTTCCACGTTTTTGTGAATTTTCCGTCCATGGGTATTAATTCATATATATATACGATAAAAATGATGCAAACACATAATTGATTAGATAATAACCTTAAATACTTCATTTTCAATCATCTATTTGTTTCTCGTTAAAATACTGAGTAAGATATTGAAAAGGGGAGAAGTTCGGTTTTTATTGCATATATCGACGTTTCAGCCGGATTAGAGCGGTTTTACGTGTACATCTTCCTCGTTAATATAAACGGAAAATCAAGAACATTATAGTTAATTCTAATGAAAACACATTGTTTTTTATCATTTGTATTGGAAACAACATTGTCATATGTCTTTTCTTGGATCTAAATAATACGAAACCTCGCTCTATGATTTGAAGTTAAAATCCTCAAATATGGTTATATAGTGACTTTTTTCACGTTTTTCATGTAGTTTGATATTACGTAAATATATTCATTTTTACCAATATTTCGATACTATTTCATGTAGTATCACGATATGTGATTTGGCCTTCAAATCTCAGAATTTCGCATAATATTGCATTTTAAGCAAGTTTTCTTGCATTTTGCTTCGTACGAAAAATCATCGAATTTAGCAATATTTTACGTTTATCATCTCCTTTTCCTTCATGTGATTTAAACAAAATATCATCGAATTAGGCAATATTTTGCCGTTTTCCACGTTTTTGTGAATTTTCCGTCCATGGGTATTAATTCATATATATATACGATAAAATGATGCAAACACATAATTGATTAGATAATAACCTTAAATACTTCATTTTCA
>NW_027189192.1:183756-217653 GCF_040958095.1 Procambarus clarkii
GCTGCCACCACCGCTCACCACCACCAGCTGCCACCACCGCCCACCACCACCAGCTGCCACCACCGCCCACCACCACCAGCTGCCACCACCGCCCACCGCCACCAGCTGCCACCACCGCCCACCGCCACCACCGCCCACCACCAGCTGCCACCACCGCTCACCAACACCAGCTGCCACCACTGCCCACCACCACCAGCCGCCACCACCGCCCACCACCAGCTGCCACCACCGCTCACCACCACCAGCTGCCACCACCGCCCACCACCACCAGCTGCCACCACCGCCCACCACCACCAGCTGCCACCACCGCCCACCACCACCAGCTGCCACCACCGCCCACCACCACCAGCTGCCACCACCGCCCACCACCAGCTGCCACCACCGCCCACCACCACCAGCTGCCACCACCGCCCACCACCACCAGCCCCCACCACCGCCCACCACCAGCTGCCACCACCACCCACCACCACCCGTTGCCACCACTGCCCACCACCACCAGCTGCCACCACCGCCCACCACCAGCCGCCACCACCGCCCAGCACCAGCTGCCACCACTGCCCACCACCACCAGCTGCCACCACCGCCCACCACCAGCTGCAACCACCGCTCACCACCACCAGCTGCCACCACCGCCCACCACCACCAGCTGCCACCACCGCCCACCACCACCAGCTGCCACCACCGCCCACCACTACCAGCTGCCACCACCGCCCACCACCACCAGCTGCCACCACCGCCCACCACCAGCTGCCACCACCGCCCACCACCACCAGCTGCCACCACCGCCCACCACCACCAGCCCCCACCACCGCCCACCACCAGCTGCCACCACCGCCCACCACCACTAGCTGCCACCACCGCCCACCACCACCAGCTGCCACCACCGCCCACCACCAGCCGCCACCACCGCCCAGCACCAGCTGCCACCACTGCCCACCACCACCAGCTGCCACCACCGCCCACCACCACCAGCTGCCACCACCGCCCACCACTACCAGCTGCCACCACCGCCCACCACCACCAGCTGCCACCACCGCCCACCACCAGCTGCCACCACCGCCCACCACCACCAGCTGCCACCACCGCCCACCACCACCAGCTGCCACCACCGCCCACCACCAGCTGCCACCACCGCCCACCACCACTAGCTGCCACCACCGCCCACCACCACCAGCTGCCACCACCGCCCACCACCAGCCGCCACCACCGCCCAGCACCAGCTGCCACCACTGCCCACCACCACCAGCTGCCACCACCGCCCACCACCACCAGCTGCCACCACCGCCCACCACCACCAGCCGCCACCACCGCCCACCACCACCAGCCGCCACCACCGCCCACCACCAGCTGCCACCACCGCTCACCACCACCAGCTGCCACCACCGCCCACCACCACCAGCTGCCACCACCGTCCACCACCACCAGCTGCCACCACCGCCCACCACCACCAGCTGCCACCACCGCCCACCACCACCAGCCCCCACCTCCGCCCACCACCAGCTGCCACCACCGCCCACCACCACCAGCTGCCACCACCGCCCACCACCAGCCGCCACCACCGCCCAGCACCAGCTGCCAACATCGCCCACCACCACCAGCTGCCACCACCGCCCACCACCACCAGCTGCCACCACCGCCCACCACCACCATCCGCCACCACCGCCCACCACCAGCTGCCACCACCGCCCACCACCACCAGCCCCCACCACCGCCCACCACCAGCTGCCACCACCGCCCACCACCACCAGCTGCCACCACCGCCCACCACCACCAGCTGCCACCACCGCCCACCACCAGCCGCCACCACCGCCCAGCACCAGCTGCCACCACTGCCCACCACCACCAGCTGCCACCACCGCCCACCACCACCAGCTGCCACCACCGCCCACCACCACCGGCCGCCACCACCGCCCACCACCACCAGCCGCCACCACCGCCCACCACCAGCTGCCACCACCGCTCACCACCACCAGCTGCCACCACCGCCCACCACCACCAGCTGCCACTACCGCCCACCACCACCAGCTGCCACCACCGCCCACCACCACCAACTGCCACCACCGCCCACCACCACCAGCTGCCACCACCGCCCACCACCACCAGCCCCCACCACCGCCCACACCCAGCTGCCACCACCGCCCACCACCACCAGCTGCCACCACCGCCCACCACCAGCCGCCACCACCGCCCAGCACCAGCTGCCACCACCGCCCACCACCACCAGCTGCCACCACCGCCCACCACCACCAGCTGCCACCACCGCCCACCACCACCAGCCGCCACCACCGCCCACCACCAGCTGCCACCACCGCTCACCACCACCAGCTCCCAACACCGCCCACCACCACCAGCTGCCACCACCGCCCACCACCACCAGCTGCCACCACCGCCCACCACCACCAGCTGCCACCACCGCCCACCACCAGCTGCCACCACCGCCCACCACCACCAGCCGCCACCACCGCCCACTACCACCAGCTGCCACCACCGCTCACCAGCTACCTCCACCGCCCACCACCACCAGCTGCCACCACCGCTCACCACCACCAGCTGCCACCACCGCCCACCACCACCAGCTGCCACCACCGCTCACCACCACCAGCTGCCACCACCGCCCACCACCACCAGCTGCCACCACCGCTCACCACCACCAGCTGCCACCACCACCTACCACCACCAGCTGCCACCACCGCCTACCACCAGCCGCCACCACCGCTCACCACCACCAGCTGCCACCACCGCCCACCACCACCAGCTGCCACCACCGCTCACCACCACCAGCTGCCACCACCACCCACCACCACCCGCTGCCACCACTGCCCACCACCACCAGCTGCCACCACCGCCCACCACCAGCCGCCACCACCGCCCAGCACCAGCTGCCACCACTGCCCACCACCACCAGCTGCCACCACCGCCCACCACCAGCTGCCACCACCGCTCACCACCACCAGCTGCCACCACCGCCCACCACCACCAGCTGCCACCACCGCCCACCACCACCAGCTGCCACCACCGCCCCCCACTACCAGCTGCCACCACCGCCCACCACCACCAGCTGCCACCACCGCCCACCACCACCAGCTGCCACCACCGCCCACCACCAGCTGCCACCACCGCCCACCACCACCAGCTGCCACCACCGCCCACCACCACCAGCCCCCACCACCGCCCACCACCAGCTGCCACCACCGCCCACCACCACCAGCTGCCACCACCGCCAACCACCACCAGCTGCCACCACCGCCCACCACCAGCCGCCACCACCGCCCAGCACCAGCTGCCACCACTGCCCACCACCACCAGCTGCCACCACCGCCCACCACCACCAGCTGCCACCACCGCCCACCACCACCAGCCGCCACCACCGCCCACCACCACCAGCCGCCACCACCGCCCACCACCAGCTGCCACCACCGCTCACCACCACCAGCTGCCACCACCGCCCACCACCACCAGCTGCCACCACCGCCCACCACCACCAGCTGCCACCACCGCCCACCACCACCAGCTGCCACCACCGCCCACCACCACCAGCCCCCACCTCCGCCCACCACCAGCTGCCACCACCGCCCACCACCACCAGCTGCCACCACCGCCCACCACCAGCCGCCACCACCGCCCAGCACCAGCTGCCACCACCGCCCACCACCACCAGCTGCCACCACCGCCCACCACCACCAGCTGCCACCACCGCCCACCACCACCAGCCGCCACCACCGCCCACCACCAGCTGCCACCACCGCCCACCACCACCAGCCGCCACCACCGCCCACCACCAGCTGCCACCACCGCCCACCACCACCAGCTGCCACCACCGCCCACCACCACCAGCTGCCACCACCGCCCACCACCAGCCGCCACCACCGCCCAGCACCAGCTGCCACCACTGCCCACCACCACCAGCTGCCACCACCGCCCACCACCACCAGCTGCCACCACCGCCCACCACCACAGGCCGCCACCACCGCCCACCACCACCAGCCGCCACCACCGCCCGCCACCAGCTGCCACCACCGCTCACCACCACCAGCTGCCACCACCGCCCACCACCACCAACTGCCACTACCGCCCACCACCACCAGCTGCCACCACCGCCCACCACCACCAACTGCCACCACCGCCCACCACCACCAGCTGCCACCACCGCCCACCACCACCAGCCCCCACCACCGCCCACACCCAGCTGCCACCACCGCCCACCACCACCAGCTGCCACCACCGCCCACCACCAGCCGCCACCACCGCCCAGCACCAGCTGCCACCACCGCCCACCACCACCAGCTGCCACCACCGCCCACCACCACCAGCTGCCACCACCGCCCACCACCACCAGCCGCCACCACCGCCCACCACCAGCTGCCACCACCGCTCACCACCACCAGCTCCCAACACCGCCCACCACCACCAGCTCCCACCACCACCAGCTGCCACCACCGCCCACCACCACCAGCTGCCACCACCGCCCACCACCAGCTGCCACCACCGCCCACCACCACCAGCCGCCACCACCGCCCACCACCACCAGCTGCCACCACCGCTCACCACCACCAGCTACCTCCACCGCCCACCACCACCAGCTGCCACCACCGCCCACCACCAGCTGCCACCACCGCCCACCACCACCAGCTGCCACCACCGCCCACCACCAACAGCCGCCACCACCGCCCACCACCAGCTGCCACCACCAGCTGCCACCACCACCAGCTGCCACCACCGCCCACCACCACCAGCCGCCACCACCGCCCACCACCACCAGCTGCCACCACCGCCCACCACCACCAGCTGCCACCACCGCTCACCACCACCAGCTGCCACCACCGCCCACCACCACCAGCTGCCACCACCGCCCACCACCACCAGCCGCCACCACCGCCCACCACCAGCTGCCACCACCGCTCACCACCACCAGCTGCCACCACCGCCCACCACCACCAGCTGCCACCACCGCCCACCACCACCAGCTGCCACCACCGCCCACCACCACCAGCTGCCACCACCGCCCACCACCACCAGCCCCCACCTCCGCCCACCACCAGCTGCCACCACCGCCCACCACCACCAGCTGCCACCACCGCCCACCACCAGCCGCCACCACCGCCCAGCACCAGCTGCCAACACCGCCCACCACCACCAGCTGCCACCACCGCCCACCACCACCAGCTGCCACCACCGCCCACCACCACCAGCCGCCACCACCGCCCACCACCAGCTGCCACCACCGCCCACCACCACCAGCCCCCACCACCGCCCACCACCAGCTGCCACCACCGCCCACCACCACCAGCTGCCACCACCGCCCACCACCACCAGCTGCCACCACCGCCCACCACCAGCCGCCACCACCGCCCAGCACCAGCTGCCACCACTGCCCACCACCACCAGCTGCCACCACCGCCCACCACCACCAGCTGCCACCACCGCCCACCACCACAGGCCGCCACCACCGCCCACCACCACCAGCCGCCACCACCGGCCACCACCAGCTGCCACCACCGCTCACCACCACCAGCTGCCACCACCGCCCACCACCACCAGCTGCCACTACCGCCCACCACCACCAGCTGCCACCACCGCCCACCACCACCAACTGCCACCACCGCCCACCACCACCAGCTGCCACCACCGCCCACCACCACCAGCCCCCACCACCACCAGCTGCCACCACCGCCCACCACCACCAGCTGCCACCACCGCTCACCACCACCAGCTGCCACCACCGCCCACCACCACCAGCCCCCACCACCGCCCACACCCAGCTGCCACCACCGCCCACCACCACCAGCTGCCACCACCGCCCACCACCACCAGCTGCCACCACCGCCCACCACCAGCCGCCACCACCGCCCAGCACCAGCTGCCACCACCGCCCACCACCACCAGCTGCCACCACCGCCCACCACCACCAGCTGCCACCACCGCCCACCACCACCAGCCGCCACCACCGCCCACCACCAGCTGCCACCACCGCTCACCACCACCAGCTCCCAACACCGCCCACCACCACCAGCTCCCACCACCACCAGCTGCCACCACCGCCCACCACCACCAGCTGCCACCACCGCCCACCACCAGCTGCCACCACCGCCCACCACCACCAGCCGCCACCACCGCCCACCACCACCAGCTGCCACCACCGCTCACCACCACCAGCTACCTCCACCGCCCACCACCACCAGCTGCCACCACCGCCCACCACCAGCTGCCACCACCGCCCACCACCACCAGCTGCCACCACCGCCCACCACCAACAGCCGCCACCACCGCCCACCACCAGCTGCCACCACCAGCTGCCACCACCACCAGCTGCCACCACCGCCCACCACCACCAGCCGCCACCACCGCCCACCACTACCAGCTGCCACCACCGCCCACCACCACCAGCTGCCACCACCGCTCACCACCACCAGCTGCCACCACCGCCCACCACCACCAGCTGCCACCACCGCCCACCACCACCAGCCCCCACCACCGCCCACCACCAGCTGCCACCACCGCCCACCACCACCAGCTGCCACCACCGCCCACCACCACCAGCTGCCACCACCGCCCACCACCAGCCGCCACCACCGCCCAGCACCAGCTGCCACCACTGCCCACCACCACCAGCTGCCACCACCGCCCACCACCACCAGCTGCCACCACCGCCCACCACCACAGGCCGCCACCACCGCCCACCACCACCAGCCGCCACCACCGCCCGCCACCAGCTGCCACCACCGCTCACCACCACCAGCTGCCACCACCGCCCACCACCACCAACTGCCACTACCGCCCACCACCACCAGCTGCCACCACCGCCCACCACCACCAACTGCCACCACCGCCCACCACCACCAGCTGCCACCACCGCCTACCACCACCAGCCCCCACCACCGCCCACACCCAGCTGCCACCACCGCCCACCACCACCAGCTGCCACCACCGCCCACCACCAGCCTCCACCACCGCCCAGCACCAGCTGCCACCACCGCCCACCACCACCAGCTGCCACCACCGCCCACCACCACCAGCTGCCACCACCGCCCACCACCACCAGCCGCCACCACCGCCCACCACCAGCTGCCACCACCGCTCACCACCACCAGCTCCCACCACCGCCCACCACCACCAGCTCCCACCACCACCAGCTGCCACCACCGCCCACCACCACCAGCTGCCACCACCGCCCACCACCAGCTGCCACCACCGCCCACCACCACCAGCCGCCACCACCGCCCACCACCACCAGCTGCCACCACCGCTCACCACCACCAGCTACCTCCACCGCCCACCACCACCAGCTGCCACCACCGCCCACCACCAGCTGCCACCACCGCCCACCACCACCAGCTGCCACCACCGCCCACCACCAACAGCCGCCACCACCGCCCACCACCAGCTGCCACCACCAGCTGCCACCACCACCAGCTGCCACCACCGCCCACCACCACCAGCCGCCACCACCGCCCACCACCACCAGCTGCCACCACCGCCCACCACCACCAGCTGCCACCACCGCTCACCACCACCAGCTGCCACCACCGCCCACCACCACCAGCTGCCACCACCGCCCACCACCACCAGCCGCCACCACCGCCCACCACCAGCTGCCACCACCGCTCACCACCACCAGCTGCCACCACCGCCCACCACCACCAGCTGCCACCACCGCCCACCACCACCAGCTGCCACCACCGCCCACCACCACCAGCTGCCACCACCGCCCACCACCACCAGCCCCCACCTCCGCCCACCACCAGCTGCCACCACCGCCCACCACCACCAGCTGCCACCACCGCCCACCACCAGCCGCCACCACCGCCCAGCACCAGCTGCCAACACCGCCCACCACCACCAGCTGCCACCACCGCCCACCACCACCAGCTGCCACCACCGCCCACCACCACCAGCCGCCACCACCGCCCACCACCAGCTGCCACCACCGCCCACCACCACCAGCCCCCACCACCGCCCACCACCAGCTGCCACCACCGCCCACCACCACCAGCTGCCACCACCGCCCACCACCACCAGCTGCCACCACCGCCCACCACCAGCCGCCACCACCGCCCAGCACCAGCTGCCACCACCGCCCACCACCACCAGCTGCCACCACCGCCCACCACCACCAGCTGCCACCACCGCCCACCACCACAGGCCGCCACCACCGCCCACCACCACCAGCCGCCACCACCGGCCACCACCAGCTGCCACCACCGCTCACCACCACCAGCTGCCACCACCGCCCACCACCACCAGCTGCCACTACCGCCCACCACCACCAGCTGCCACCACCGCCCACCACCACCAACTGCCACCACCGCCCACCACCACCAGCTGCCACCACCGCCCACCACCACCAGCCCCCACCACCGCCCACACCCAGCTGCCACCACCGCCCACCACCACCAGCTGCCACCACCGCCCACCACCAGCCGCCACCACCGCCCAGCACCAGCTGCCACCACCGCCCACCACCACCAGCTGCCACCACCGCCCACCACCACCAGCTGCCACCACCGCCCACCACCACCAGCTGCCACCACCGCCCACCACCACCAGCCCCCACCACCGCCCACACCCAGCTGCTACCACCGCCCACCACCACCAGCTGCCACCACCGCCCACCACCAGCCGCCACCACCGCCCAGCACCAGCTGCCACCACCGCCCACCACCACCAGCTGCCACCACCGCCCACCACCACCAGCTGCCACCACCGCCCACCACCACCAGCCGCCACCACCGCCCACCACCAGCTGCCACCACCGCCCACCACCACCAGCTCCCACCACCGCCCACCACCACCAGCTCCCACCACCACCAGCTGCCACCACCGCCCACCACCACCAGCTGCCACCACCGCCCACCACCAGCTGCCACCACCGCCCACCACCACCAGCCGCCACCACCGCCCACCACCACCAGCTGCCACCACCGCCCACCACCACCAGCTACCTCCACCGCCCACCACCACCAGCTGCCACCACCGCCCACCACCAGCTGCCACCACCGCCCACCACCACCAGCTGCCACCACCGCCCACCACCAACAGCCGCCACCACCGCCCACCACCAGCTGCCACCACCAGCTGCCACCACCACCAGCTGCCACCACCGCCCACCACCACCAGCCGCCACCACCGCCCACCACCACCAGCTGCCACCACCGCCCACCACCACCAGCTGCCACCACCGCTCACCACCACCAGCTGCCACCACCGCCCACCACCACCAGCTGCCACCACCGCCCACCACCACCAGCCGCCACCACCGCCCACCACCAGCTGCCACCACCGCTCACCACCACCAGCTGCCACCACCGCCCACCACCACCAGCTGCCACCACCGCCCACCACCACCAGCTGCCACCACCGCCCACCACCACCAGCTGCCACCACCGCCCACCACCACCAGCCCCCACCTCCGCCCACCACCAGCTGCCACCACCGCCCACCACCACCAGCTGCCACCACCGCCCACCACCAGCCGCCACCACCGCCCAGCACCAGCTGCCAACACCGCCCACCACCACCAGCTGCCACCACCGCCCACCACCACCAGCTGCCACCACCGCCCACCACCACCAGCCGCCACCACCGCCCACCACCAGCTGCCACCACCGCCCACCACCACCAGCCCCCACCACCGCCCACCACCAGCTGCCACCACCGCCCACCACCACCAGCTGCCACCACCGCCCACCACCACCAGCTGCCACCACCGCCCACCACCAGCCGCCACCACCGCCCAGCACCAGCTGCCACCACTGCCCACCACCACCAGCTGCCACCACCGCCCACCACCACCAGCTGCCACCACCGCCCACCACCACAGGCCGCCACCACCGCCCACCACCACCAGCCGCCACCACCGGCCACCACCAGCTGCCACCACCGCTCACCACCACCAGCTGCCACCACCGCCCACCACCACCAGCTGCCACTACCGCCCACCACCACCAGCTGCCACCACCGCCCACCACCACCAACTGCCACCACCGCCCACCACCACCAGCTGCCACCACCGCCCACCACCACCAGCCCCCACCACCGCCCACACCCAGCTGCCACCACCGCCCACCACCACCAGCTGCCACCACCGCCCGCCACCAGCCGCCACCACCGCCCAGCACCAGCTGCCACCACCGCCCACCACCACCAGCTGCCACCACCGCCCACCACCACCAGCTGCCACCACCGCCCACCACCACCAGCCGCCACCACCGCCCACCACCAGCTGCCACCACCGCTCACCACCACCAGCTCCCAACACCGCCCACCACCACCAGCTGCCACCACCGCCCACCACCACCAGCTGCCACCACCGCCCACCACCACCAGCTGCCACCACCGCCCACCACCAGCTGCCACCACCGCCCACCACCACCAGCCGCCACCACCGCCCACCACCACCAGCTGCCACCACCGCTCACCACCACCAGCTACCTCCACCGCCCACCACCACCAGCTGCCACCACCGCTCACCACCACCAGCTGCCACCACCGCCCACCACCACCAGCTGCCACCACCGCTCACCACCACCAGCTGCCACCACCGCCCACCACCACCAGCTGCCACCACCGCTCACCACCACCAGCTGCCACCACCACCTACCACCAGCCGCCACCACCGCTCACCACCACCAGCTGCCACCACCGCCTACCACCAGCCGCCACCACCGCCCACCACCACCAGCTGCCACCACCGCCTACCACCAGCCGCCACCACCGCTCACCACCACCAGCTGCCACCACCGCCCACCACCACCAGCTGCCACCACCGCTCACCACCACCAGCTGCCACCACCGCTCACCACCACCAGCTGCCACCACCGCCCACCACCAACAGCCGCCACCACCGCCCACCACCAGCTGCCACCACCAGCTGCCACCACCACCAGCTGCCACCACCGCCCACCACCACCAGCCGCCACCACCGCCCACCACCACCAGCTGCCACCACCGCCCACCACCACCAGCTGCCACCACCGCTCACCACCACCAGCTGCCACCACCGCCCACCACCACCAGCTGCCACCACCGCCTACCACCAGCCGCCACCACCGCCCACCACCAGCTGCCACCACCGCTCACCACCACCAGCTGCCACCACCGCCCACCACCAGCTGCCACCACCGCTCAACACCACCAGCTGCCACCACCGCTCACCACCACCAGCTGCCACCACCGCTCACCACCACCAGCTGCCACCACCGCTCACCACCACCAGCTACCACCACCGCTCACCACCACCAGCTGCCACCACCGCTCACCGCCACCAGCTGCCACCACCGCTCACCACCACCAGCTGCCACCACCAGCTGCCACCACCGCCCACCACCAGCTGCCACCACCGCTCACCACCACCAGCTGCCACCACCGCCCACCACCACCAGCTGCCACCACCGCCCACCACCACCAGCTGCCACCACCGCCCACCACCACCAGCCGCCACCACCGCCCACCACCAGCTGCCACCACCGCTCACCAACACCAGCTGCCACCACCGCCCACCACCACCAGCCGCCACCACCGCCCACCACCAGCTGCCACCACCGCTCACCACCACCAGCTGCCACCACCGCCCACCACCACCAGCTGCCACCACCGCCCACCACCACCAGCTGCCACCAACGCCCACCACCTCCAGCTGCCACCACCGCCCACCACCACCAGCTGCCACCACCGCCCACCACCAGCTGCCACCACCGCCCACCACCACCAGCTGCCACCACCGCCCACCACCACCAGCCCCCACCACCGCCCACCACCAGCTGCCACCACCACCCACCACCACCCGCTGCCACCACTGCCCACCACCACCAGCTGCCACCACCGCCCACCACCAGCCGCCACCACCGCCCAGCACCAGCTGCCACCACTGCCCACCACCACCAGCTGCCACCACCGCCCACCACCAGCTGCCACCACCGCTCACCACCACCAGCTGCCACCACCGCCCACCACCACCAGCTGCCACCACCGCCCACCACCACCAGCTGCCACCACCGCCCACCACTACCAGCTGCCACCACCGCCCACCACCACCAGCTGCCACCACCGCCCACCACCAGCTGCCACCACCGCCCACCACCACCAGCTGCCACCACCGCCCACCACCACCAGCCCCCACCACCGCCCACCACCAGCTGCCACCACCGCCCACCACCACCAGCTGCCACCACCGCCCACCACCACCAGCTGCCACCACCGCCCACCACCAGCCGCCACCACCGCCCAGCACCAGCTGCCACCACTGCCCACCACCACCAGCTGCCACCACCGCCCACCACCACCAGCTGCCACCACCGCCCACCACCACCAGCCGCCACCACCGCCCACCACCACCAGCCGCCACCACTGCCCACCACCAGCTGCCACCACCGCTCACCACCATCAGCTGCCACCACCGCCCACCACCACCAGCTGCCACCACCGCCCACCACCACCAGCTGCCACCACCGCCCACCACCACCAGCTGCCACCACCGCCCACCACCACCAGCCCCCACCTCCGCCCACCACCAGCTGCCACCACCGCCCACCACCACCAGCTGCCACCACCGCCCACCACCAGCCGCCACCACCGCCCAGCACCAGCTGCCAACACCGCCCACCACCACCAGCTGCCACCACCGCCCACCACCACCAGCTGCCACCACCGCCCACCACCACCAGCCGCCACCACCGCCCACCACCAGCTGCCACCACCGCCCACCACCACCAGCCCCCACCACCGCCCACCACCAGCTGCCACCACCGCCCACCACCACCAGCTGCCACCACCGCCCACCACCACCAGCTGCCACCACCGCCCACCACCAGCCGCCACCACCGCCCAGCACCAGCTGCCACCACTGCCCACCACCACCAGCTGCCACCACCGCCCACCACCACCAGCTGCCACCACCGCCCACCACCACAGGCCGCCACCACCGCCCACCACCACCAGCCGCCACCACCGCCCACCACCAGCTGCCACCACCGCTCACCACCACCAGCTGCCACCACCGCCCACCACCACCAGCTGCCACTACCGCCCACCACCACCAGCTGCCACCACCGCCCACCACCACCAGCTGCCACCACCGCCCACCACCACCAGCTGCCACCACCGCCCACCACCACCAGCCCCCACCACCGCCCACATCCAGCTGCCACCACCGCCCACCACCACCAGCTGCCACCACCGCCCACCACCAGCCGCCACCACCGCCCAGCACCAGCTGCCACCACCGCCCACCACCACCAGCTGCCACCACCGCCCACCACCACCAGCTGCCACCACCGCCCACCACCACCAGCCGCCACCACCGCCCACCACCAGCGGCCACCACCGCTCACCACCACCAGCTCCCAACACCGCCCACCACCACCAGCTGCCACCACCGCCCACCACCACCAGCTGCCACCACCGCCCACCACCAGCTGCCACCACCGCCCACCACCACCAGCCGCCACCACCGCCCACCACCACCAGCTGCCACCACCGCTCACCACCACCAGCTACCTCCACCGCCCACCACCACCAGCTGCCACCACCGCTCACCACCACCAGCTGCCACCACCGCCCACCACCACCAGCTGCCACCACCGCTCACCACCACCAGCTGCCACCACCGCCCACCACCACCAGCTGCCACCACCGCTCACCACCACCAGCTGCCACCACCACCTACCACCAGCCGCCACCACCGCTCACCACCACCAGCTGCCACCACCGCCTACCACCAGCCGCCACCACCGCCCACAACCCGTTCTCACACAAGACAGCAGTGAGCGGTGGTGGCAGCTGGTGGTGGTGGGCGGTGGTGGCAGCTGGTGGTGGCAGCTGGTGGTGGGCGGTGGTGGCGGCTGGTGGTAGGCGGTGGTGGCAGCTGGTGGTGGTGGGCGGTGGTGGCAGCTGGTTGTGGTGGGCGGTGGTGGCAGCTGGTGGTGGGCGGTGGTGGCGGCTGGTGGTAGGCGGTGGTAGCAGCTGGTGGTGGTTGGCGGTGGTGGCAGCTGGTGGTGGTGGGCGGTGGTGGCAGCTGGTGGTGGTGAGCGGTGGTGGCAGCTGGTGGTGGGCGGTGGTGGCGGCTGGTGGTGGTGGGCGGTGGTGGCAGCTGGTGGTGGTGAGCGGTGGTGGCAGCTGGTGGTGGGCG
Source organism: Procambarus clarkii (assembly GCF_040958095.1). NCBI lineage: Eukaryota > Metazoa > Arthropoda > Malacostraca > Decapoda > Cambaridae > Procambarus > Procambarus clarkii. The sequence continues at coordinate 197,879 of NW_027189192.1, forward strand.
GTGGTGGCAGCTGGTGGTGGCAGCTGGTGGTGGTGAGCGGTGGTGGCAGCTGGTGGCGGTGAGCGGTGGTGGCAGCTGGTGGTGGTGAGCGGTGGTGGCAGCTGGTGGTGGTGAGCGGTGGTGGCAGCTGGTGGTGGTGAGCGGTGGTGGCAGCTGGTGGTGGTGAGCGGTGGTGGCAGCTGGTGGTGTTGAGCGGTGGTGGCAGCTGGTGGTGGGCGGTGGTGGCAGCTGGTGGTGGTGAGCGGTGGTGGCAGCTGGTGGTGGTGGGCGGTGGTGGCAGCTGGTGGTGGGCAGTGGTGGCAGCTGGTAGTGGTGGGCGGTGGTGGCAGCTGGTGGTGGCAGCTGGTGGTGGGCGGTGGTGGCAGCTGGTGGTGGGCGGTGGTGGCGGCTGGTGGTAGGCGGTGGTGGTAGCTGGTGGTGGTGGGCGGTGGTGGCAGCTGGTGGTGGTGAGCGGTGGTGGCAGCTGGTGGTGGTGGGCGGTGGTGGCAGCTGGTGGTGGTGGGCGGTGGTGGCGGCTGGTGGTGGTGGGCGGTGGTGGCAGCTGGTGGTGGTGGCAGCTGGTGGTGGCAGCTGGTGGTGGGCGGTGGTGGCGGCTGTTGGTGGTGGGCGGTGGTGGCAGCTGGTGGTGGTGAGCGGTGGTGGCAGCTGGTGGTGGTGAGCGGTGGTGGCAGCTGGTGGTGGTGGGCGGTGGTGGCAGCTGGTGGTGGTGAGCGGTGGTGGCGGCTGGTGGTAGGCGGTGGTGGCAGCTGGTGGTGGTGGGCGGCAACCCGTTCTCACACAAGACAGCACATATATGACTTAATGCTTAAAGTCAATATGTTGAATATGAATTAGTAAATATGTGATATATTCCCAGTTACTTTTTTTACCAAGGCCCAAACTCTTCCTCACGTACCAATTTACGTGTCACAGTACCCGTCTGTCAACATAGATAGCAGAATATTCGTGATTGGTTCAATTATAAGGAAAATTGTAGTTTTCAGGTCCCACATGGGTTGTGAAATTTACCTACTGTTGTCCATGCTCTTATAATATTACAGATCAGCTATATCCTATTGAAGGCTCGTAGTTTTGTTTTGAGAAATATTAGTTGTTCTTAGTAAATTATAATAAGCACTATAAATTATTACATAGAATAACAGTGCTTCACCAATCAATATTATATACCATAGTTTGGCTTTAAAAATCTTTAAAGAATGTTTTGTAGGAACGCTAACAGAAAACGATGTTACATTTGAATGTCTATGGGGTAAACTACTGCAAACAGGACGGTATTGTGTCTACTATACCAACTATAGCTAGGATGGGTATATTGTCACCTACCGCCTGTTAGGTGGGAAAGGGGTCCAATACCACCCACAGGATGGGTATGAGGGTCACATCCATCCACAGGATGAGTATGGGGATCACATCCACCCACAGGAAGGGTATGGGGTCCAATACCACCCACAGGATGAGTATGGCGTCCACTACAACCCACAGGATGGGTATGGGGCTCCAACCACCCATAGAATGGGTATGGGGCTCCAACCACAAATAAAATGGGTATAGGGTCCAATAACACCCACTGGATGTTTAAGGCGTCCATTGCCGCGCGTCGAGCTCGAAAACCGCAGCATTCATCTCAGAACCATGCCTATTTCACACAGATTCCTTAATAAACGTAAGAGTTTTATATGTCACAAGAAAGATAGAAATATAAGCTTCATTATAAATACCTTACCATGGGCATATTTAAATTTAAAGCGAAGATACGTGTACTTTTATAATAGCCGAGCTTTAACCCCGGACAGATTGATCGACCAAGCAACTCTCTCTCAGAACAATGTTTATTTCACGTGAATTCGTTAATAAACATATATGTTTTATATGTCTCAAGAAAGGCAGACATATAAGCTTCACTTTAAACACTTTACTATAGACATATTTAAAGTTCTAATGAAGATACATGTATTTTAAAAATTACGGAGCTCCCACCCCGTACAGACTGAACGACAGAGTAACTCTCTCTCAGATCAATGTTTATTTCACGTAAATTCGTTAATAAACACAAATGTTTTATATGTCTTAAGCAAGATAGAAATAAGAGCTTCATTTTCAATACATTACAATAGACATATTTATAGCTCAAGTGAAGATACATATGTTTTTATAGTAGCGCTCAGTAGCTTGTCGGGCATGGAGTGCAGACGCCTACGCACTTGCCGATATATTGTATAATTATCAAAGATACGCTAATAAAGCCTAAAATCTTATATGCCTCCAGAAAGACCGAGATATGAACATTATTATGATTTCACCAAATGAAATATATCATGTTCGAGAACAAAGATATATCAATTTTAAATTAAGTTTCGACTCTTTGCTCGGGCGAGAGAGAGGGAGCGACTCTCGCCCCATCTATTGGAGATTCTGTCCACTAAAGACCCAAAGCTACTCAAACCCTCCTAGCATTATTTAAGTAATGAAGTAATATGGTATATTTACTATAATGTGGGTGCTGAATGCAGAACATGAGAAAACATATATTTACTCCAAACTAATATAATTTCATTATGAAATAAGTAAATAAGTAGCATCAAAGGAAGTCGACGGTCCAAGCGTCAATGTTGTGGAACGACTTATCCAAGATATATCGTTGTTTGGAAAGTGTTTGTTGGCATATCCAGTTGTCGCACTTCTCTGCACAAATTATCACAAATTTAAATTATAATGTTAACAAGTAGAATACGTATTTTTAATAAAATCTAACATAGCTAGCCAGAAAACATTTAACATTTATTAAAAAAATATATGTTTGGAAGTTAAATCGACTTCATAGGACAATAGTGTTGTTATTGTGACAATAATCTCCTTCAAGAGATTGAGCCTGCTCTTCCCTTCATAATTACGTCTTCACAATTATATAAAGAGACTATGGAAGAAATGTCCAACAACGACAACAACACCAGCAAGGCTTGCCAGGGTGAGCAAAAACGTATGCAGCCAGCCACCTGTTCGAACTCCAACCACCAAACTACCCGTTGATCGCTACGGCTCCGCTGATTGGTCGCCGGTCTGGCTGCACCTGCACTCGCCCCCCATACTACCTGATGTCTGGGGTCGCCCCAACATCAGTCCTCAGAATGTTCAGTGCTTTCGTAGCCAGCACTCCTCCCAGCTAGACTCTAGCGTGTACTGAGAGAGGTGGTGGCTTTAAGCCAATATTCCAGCACCTCCCACTTAACTTTTGTGTTGCACTTCTTGTTATTTTGCCTTAACGTAACTTTTCATTGTGTCATTTAAGTATTCTTATTATTTTGATTGATTGATTTTATTATAAGAATTTGTTTGTGCATTATTTTCATGTTTTGATTTATTTAACGTAATTAAAATTTCATTGTTAAAGTTTACTTGTGTTTTGTGTGTCTTCTCCTTACCTTACCACAGACGAAGTTCCAGTTTTTCTATTTTTTTTTATAACTATGTGACGAGGCCATACCCCTAGCCTTAAACAGCCGAACACCAACGCGTTACCGTCACAAGTTATATGGGGGCCTGTCCTAGGAGCTTCACTCAGGTACTGGTGCCAAGTGGTAATTGATGGTAAGCGTATTTAACTTTGTTAACGTAGCTTTACTATTTTTCATTCAATTTCATTTTTTATAAGGTGCGGTGTATTGTGCATTACGAGAGTAACATATAGTGAAGGTGAGACAACTTTGGATTACGTGGTGACTGTAGGCCTCAGTCATACTCTTAATTGGTCATCTCTCCCTCCTTGTTATTACTCGTATTTACCATCTATGTCCCTTGAATATTTCTCATTCTGACAGATCATCATATTGGTACCCTGGTACTGTGGTCTGCCCCGGGTCAAGAGTACCCAATCTTCTGCAATCTGACTGTAGGAGGACAAAGAGGGCCATAGTTCCTCTAGCTCGAACTTTAGTTGCTGAATTGGGACCTCAGCAGCAGTTCTCGTCACCAGTTGACACCTCGCACCCCTACACGTCAGTCAGAGATGATGATACATACAACGGTAGGGAATTAGCTTATTTTTTCAGAGCACAAAAGTTCGCTAATTCTGTAAGTATCATATTAAATTCAGTAGGAAAAACTTGCTTTATGTCCTATAGAGACTTGGCAAGGTATGCCTACATCCTTGGACTACCAATTTTACTTTTGAAGCATTTAACTGTTTCATTTGTTTTCGAAACTGTTTCATTTGTTAGTAGGATTTTCTTGCCCTTATTCTCTTACATGAGTACCGGGTACAAGATTTCCTGCGCCCTTGATTTAATCTAATCATTTAATATCTTTCACTTAACGTTAATTGTTAAAGATCACACAGGATAGGTACCAGTTGCCACGTTGTCCTGTTTCTGACATTTCATTATTGAATATTCGTGTACCTTTATTTGCTAATTTCACCATGTTTCGTCTCCAAACTTTCCGTGCAAATCCAGCAGGTGAAATAGGGACTTTAAGTCGTGCCAAGAGGACTGAACTACAAACTCTTGCACATGAGTATCAACTAGAAGTTCCCTATCAAGCCAACAAAAATGACCTACACAACCTGTTGCTGGATTACTATTTAGAGCAAGGTAAGATAGACTCTGAAACTCATGAAACTTACTATATTGCAGATAAAACTGATTTGGCAACGCTGAAACTCAAACTAGAGCTGGCTAAGATTGAACGTGAGCAGCAAAGGGAAGCCCGCGAACAACAAGAACGAGCGGCTGCCATAAGAAGGGAAGAACAAGAACGAGAAATCACCCTCAGAGAACGTGAAGCTGCCTTGAGGAGAGACGAACAAGAACGTGAGGTTGCACTACTCCGTGAACGTGAACGCTTACAGCTTGAAACCAAACAACGCGAGTTGGAGATGCAACGCGAACATGACAAGCAACAAGCGACTCTGGCTCTAGAGTGTCGTCAACGGGAATACACGTTGGAAACTTCACACCTCGCTCAACGCCAGCAAGCTACTGCCAATCTTCCCATCAGTTTTAATATATCACATGCAAGTAAGTTAATGCCATCCTTTGTTGAAGCAGAAGTTGATGTGTTCTTTACCACCTTTGAAACCCTTGCTAATCAACTCAGTTGGCCTGTCGACCAATGGGCCACACTTCTCAGAGTCCATCTTACAGGTAGAGCTGCAGTCACACTCAGTACTTTGGCGTCTGAGAATGACTACTACACTCTGAAACAAGCAGTGTTAGACGCCTACCTACTTTCCACAGAAAGTTATAGAAGGAAATTCCGTGACCACCTGAAGGCAAGTACCACTACCTTCCTTGAGTTTGCTAACACGAAACGGAGGTATTTCATGAAATGGCTGGAAGCAGCACATGTCTCTACTTTTGCAGAACTCGTCAACCTGATGCTTGTTGAAGAATTCTTGAGACGTGTGCCGCCTCCTGTCCGCCTCTACTTAGCAGATAAAGAAGAAACCGACTACCTGAAGTGTGCTAAGTCGGCTGACACTTACAGCCTCATCCACCGGCTGACACCTGAACCATCCTCCAGTAAGAAGTCGTGGTACAGTTACGAGAAGGTGAGCCCCGATCAAGCTGGTTCACAACTGTACTGCAAGTATTGTAGACTCTATGGACATACCATAGACAAGTGTGGTAAGTCTCAATACAAGGGAACCACTGACCAACAACGACCCAAACCAACTCCTCCTAAGTCCGGTAAGCCTGTGATGAATGTTGGTGTTGATGTTAATGATCTTTCTCTTTTCAGTAACCACCTGTATACTGGAACTGTCTCTGCCAACGGTTCAAATCCGGAGGGACGTTTCAAATTGAAGATCTTGAGGGACACAGCGGCTCTACAATCGATCATCTTGAAGTCGGCTGTGCCCAACATAGTCTACACCGGGGAAACAGTCTTCATCACTGACCTCACTGCTACCACTCCATACCCTCTCGCCAGAGTCCACCTGGATTGTCCCTACGTGAACGGGGAAGTCCAAGTCGCCGTCAGGGAAAAGCCTTTTCCCATGCCTGGAGTGCAACTTCTCCTAGGCAACGACTTGGCAGAAGACCTGCAACCGACCAACCTGATCGTCATGGACAAACCCCAGGTGTGTAACTCTGTGCCCAGAAACCCTATTCTTGAGTATGTTCCAGCAGAGGTTCAAGAGAGTGAAGTTTCTCCTCCGGTTCTCGTGACCACCCGTGCACAAGCCGCACGTCCACAGCCAGCTGACTCTACTGCTACCGCTGTCCCTCAAGATCCTCAGAAACTACCCCCGCATCTGACCAAGTTGGAGTTCCGTAAGTTGCAGAGGGAAGATCTTACTTTAACACCATTGTTTTTCCAGGCTGAGACTCAACCCGACAGTATTCCTGGGTTCTTCCTAGAGAACGACTTGCTCTACCGCAGATATAGACCCAGTAAACTGAAGGAGGAGGACGATTGGGCCAACACCGAACAACTTGTGATTCCCACCAGCCTGCGGCCCACTATTCTACACCTGGCCCATGGAGCATTCTCCCACTACGGCTTCAACAAGACTTACCATGGAATTCGTCAAGACTACTACTGGCCAGGTATGGTAAATAACGTCAAACAGTACGTAAAACAGTGTCATACATGTCAGATGGCAGGCAAACCGAACGTCTCCATTCCCAGAGCACCACTGATTCCCATACAGGTGCCTGCGGAACCTTTCCACAGACTCATAATAGACTGTGTTGGTCCTTTACCTCGGACCAGTTCAGGTAACGCCTACATCCTAACCATCCTGTGTCCTACCACCAGATTTCCCATAGCAGTTCCAGTGAAGAACATCACGGCTGCTACGGTTATCAAACATCTATTGAAGATCTTCACTCAATACGGATTTCCCAGGGAGATTCAAAGTGACTGTGGCACCAACTTCACCAGTGATCTCTTCAAACGGACACTGGAGGAGTTCAACATCAAACAGGTATTGTCCAGCCCCTATCATCCTGCTTCACAGGGTTCTCTTGAACGTAGTCATCAGACCATCAAAGCACTCTTGAAAAAGTTTTGTAGTGAAACCTCAAAGGATTGGGATAAGCAGATTGACCTAATAATGTGTATTTTCAGAAGTCTCCCCAATGAGTCCCTAGGAGTATCTCCTTATGAGATGCTCTACGGCCGTAAGTGCCGTACTCCCCTTAAGGCTTTCAAAGACTCTCTCAGAGATGCCACCTTCAGTGAGCATCAGAATGTGCCCCAGTTTCTTCAAAACCTTCAACACATTCTAGAGAGAGTCCACCGCTTTGCCCATGATAATCTATTGAAAGCCCAGGTGAGAATGAAGACTCATTACGACCAGACCAGCAAAGTAAGAAAATTCAAGCCGGGAGACTTCGTCCTTGCTTATTTCCCTATCCCAGGTTCACCTTTACAAAACAGATTTTCAGGACCCTACTGCGTCAAAGAGTGCAGGAATAATAATAATTATGTGATAGAGACTCCAGATAGGCGGCGGAAGACCCAGCTGTGCCACGTCAACCTCCTGAAGCAATATAATGGTACTCCTCCCACTGTCTTGACTAACTATTCCACATTCACAGAACCCTACATCCACAGTGAGACCTTCCCAGCTTCTCCTCCCGAAAGCACTGACAAGGAGTCAGCGCTTTCTAATTCCGAAATCCTTAATGATCTTCCCACATACTTTCAGGATAATCATAGTGCACCTCTCGTCAAGATCTTCAGAGAACATCAAAAGTTGTTCAGAGATGATCCCCAAGAGTGTAATGTTACCCAGCACGACATCCAACTGCTCCCCGACACCCGGCCGATTCGTCAACCCTTCTACCGAATCAGCCCGAGCAAGAAGGAAGTCATGCGTGCTGAGGTGCAGTACCTCTTGGACCATGGACTGGCTACACCTTGTGAGTCCCCCTGGGCCTCACCTTGTATCTTGGTGCCCAAACCCCAAGGTAAGGTGCGGTTGTGCACTGACTATCGAAAACTGAACTCTGTCACTGTCAAGGATGCTTACCCCTTGCCAAGGATAGATGACATCCTTGATGCCATTGGTAGTGCCCAGTACTTGTCCCAAGTGGACTTGCTTAAGGGGTACTATCAAGTGTGTCTAACGGAGCGCGCTAAAGAGATATCTGCCTTCATCACTCCTTTTGGACTTTTCAGATATGAACGCCTTCCTTTCGGACTATGTAATGCCCCGGCCACCTTTCAAAGAGCTGTCAACCGTGTCATCCAGGGCTTGGATAACACATACGCCTACCTGGACGATATCGTCGTAGCCTCCAACTCCTGGAGTGAACATCTGCTCCAGCTGCGACGTCTGTTCTCCAAGCTCCTGACAGCCGGCCTCACCATCAACCTGGGCAAGTCCACTTTCGCGAAAGGTAAAGTGCGTTATCTGGGTCATGTTATTGGGAGTGGCAGCATAGCTCCGTTAGACTCACACACTCAAGCCATCCTACAGTATCCACAGCCTACCACCAGGAAGCAGCTCCTGCGCTTCCTTGGTCTTGCCTCTTACTACCGTAGGTTTGTGAGGAATTTCAGTACAGTCGCCACACCTCTAATTCTATTAACCAGTCCCAAGCAACGGTATAATTGGACCATACAGCAAACCGTTGCTTTTGAACAACTCAAATTCCTCCTCTGTTCTAACCCCATTCTCGCCTCTCCAGATATCACCAAGCCTTTCGTCCTTCATGTCGACGCCAGTGGTACCGGCGTTGGTGGTGTCCTGATGCAACAACGAGGCGAGGAGGTTCTACCTGTCAGCTACTACAGCTACAAACTGAAACCACACCAGAGGAACTACAGCACTATTGAAAAGGAGCTACTATCCATCGTCCTGAACCTCCAACACTTCGCTCCGTACCTACAAGGCGCCAGGTCTACCACCATCTTCTCAGACCATAACCCCCTCCGCTTCCTACATCAAGCCCAATTCACCAACCAGCGTCTTCTACGATGGGCTCTGTATTTACAAGACTTCAACCTGGAGATCCGCTATATCAAGGGTTCTGACAACACCATAGCCGATGCCCTCTCCAGAGTTTATGAAGTAGAAGCAACTCCATCCATTACTCCACCACATAACGACGTACTTCTTCCAGAACCGCAGGCTTCGGGGGAGAGTTGTGACAATAATCTCCTTCAAGAGATTGAGCCTGCTCTTCCCTTCATAATTACGTCTTCACAATTATATAAAGAGACTATGGAAGAAATGTCCAACAACGACAACAACACCAGCAAGGCTTGCCAGGGTGAGCAAAAACGTATGCAGCCAGCCACCTGTTCGAACTCCAACCACCAAACTACCCGTTGATCGCTACGGCTCCGCTGATTGGTCGCCGGTCTGGCTGCACCTGCACTCGCCCCCCATACTACCTGATGTCTGGGGTCGCCCCAACATCAGTCCTCAGAATGTTCAGTGCTTTCGTAGCCAGCACTCCTCCCAGCTAGACTCTAGCGTGTACTGAGAGAGGTGGTGGCTTTAAGCCAATATTCCAGCACCTCCCACTTAACTTTTGTGTTGCACTTCTTGTTATTTTGCCTTAACGTAACTTTTCATTGTGTCATTTAAGTATTCTTATTATTTTGATTGATTGATTTTATTATAAGAATTTGTTTGTGCATTATTTTCATGTTTTGATTTATTTAACGTAATTAAAATTTCATTGTTAAAGTTTACTTGTGTTTTGTGTGTCTTCTCCTTACCTTACCACAGACGAAGTTCCAGTTTTTCTATTTTTTTTTATAACTATGTGACGAGGCCATACCCCTAGCCTTAAACAGCCGAACACCAACGCGTTACCGTCACATTATATATACTCGTTATTCGTTGACATGCGTTCGCTACTTAAACTACCATGTACTGTACTTATGTGAAATCTCCCATGTCTCTTAGCTCATCTCACCGAACCCTACAGGCACTGTGATATATTGCTTAATTAATTGAGATTCACAAATAAAGCTTATAATTGTATATGTTATCAAAAAGGCAGAGCTTATTTTAGTTCATTTATTATGCACCCCATACCCATCCTATGGGCGATAGTGGAGTGTTACAGAGGCGCATAATGGGCTCAGGGACTGAGCCCCACAATTCATATAGCCAAGGAAGTTATAATCTTGATAAGCTAGTTACAAAAGTCAATGCACATTGTCACATCAACAATGGGCTCGAGACCGACCACAAGTACAGTTTATAATTTAAGCAACTGACATATATGGAGGGCTAGTGTCACAATTGATTTGTTTATCCTACACATAACCCCCTCTCCCCCATCTAATGGGCAGCGGTGGATAGGTTACAATCAAGTCGTTTTTTGCGTTTTATTCAGAGATTAGATCTTATTGGGTGAGGAAAGATATTCATATTTTAAAGAAGGCTTCTTGGCTGATGCTCTCCATTGATGGAAAATCTACAACCTTTTGAAAATCAATGTTAGTTTGATCTAGATATTGTAATTAACGAAAGTATTTATGTCATCTGAAAGGTAGAAATATAGGCTACATCTAAAATCCTTTGTCATAAATATAACTGAAGTGAAAACGAAGATATATGCGTTTTGATAGTTACTTGATGGCTAGCTCTGAGAGTGTGAAGCCCTGCACACCAGCCAATAAATTGTATAATTTGTTTCCATATATTTTAATTAATCTTAAAAATCTATATGTCAGAAGAAAGGAAGATGTAGCCGTTAATGTGACAACATTTAAAAATATATATCTCTTAAGTTAAATAAATAATACCACCTTATCGCCGGTGTCTGGACACATAAAAATTACCTAGGTATCAGTATCCAGCCAGGCGGGGATCACAGGCTGCACAATACTGATAAATTATGTAATGCACTACTTGTGGTCCATCTCGAACCCATTTATGATGTGACGACTTATAGTGAATTTTGTAACTAGCTCATCAAGATTGTAACTTGCTTAGCTAAATGATTTGTGGGGTTCGGTCCATTCATTTTCTTTCTTTATTATGCACCCCATAATACACATCCCGTGGGCGGTGGTGTAAAGGATTACAGAGGCACATAATCGGTTCAGGAACTGAACCCTCTAGTTCGTTTAGCTAAGCAAATAACAATCTTTTGACGCTAGTTACAAAATTATTAATGTACACATACTTATGCATACATGTACATATTCATACGTATACATATATACATACACATTCATATTTAATCATCCACACAAATACACACATCAGTAATCTTTTGTGTCACAAGTGATTCAACAAGAGGCTCACAACAGTCACTATACAAGGCACTTTACATTTATGGTGAGTCACACAGTTACTAGTCTTGCTGCACACCCACCCAACTGGGCGGCAGCTTTACAGTCATGTGTTCCACACCCACCCAACTGGGCGGCAGCTTTACAGTCATGTGCTCCACACCCACCCAACTGGGCGGCAGCTTTACAGTCATGTGTTCCACACCCACCCAACTGGGCGGCAGCTTTACAGTCATGTGCTCCACACCCACCCAACTGGGCGGCAGCTTTACAGTCATGTGTTCCACACCCACCCAACTGGGCGGCAGCTTTACAGTCATGTGTTCCACACCCACCCAACTGGGCGGCAGCTTTACAGTCATGTGGTCCACACCCACCCAACTGGGCGGCAGCTTTACAGTCATGTGTTCCACACCCACCCAACTGGGCGGCAGCTTTACAGTCATGTGTTCCACACCCACCCAACTGGGCGGCAGCTTTACAGTCATGTGCTCCACACCCACCCAACTGGGCGGCAGCTTTACAGTCATGTGTTCCACACCCACCCAACTGGGCGGCAGCTTTACAGTCATGTGCTCCACACCCACCCAACTGGGCGGCAGCTTTACAGTCATGTGCTCCACACCCACCCAACTGGGCGGCAGCTTTACAGTCATGTGCTCCACACCCACCCAACTGGGCGGCAGCTTTACAGTCATGTGCTCCACACCCACCCAACTGGGCGGCTGCTTTACAGTCATGTGCTCCACACCCACCCAACTGGGCGGCTGCTTTACAGTCATGTGCTCGACACCCACCCAACTGGGCGGCAGCTTTACAGTCATGTGCTCCACACCCACCCAACTGGGCGGCTGCTTTACAGTCATGTGCTCGACACCCACCCAACTGGGCGGCAGCTTTACAGTCATGTGCTCCACACCCACCCAACTGGGCGGCAGCTTTACAGTCATGTGTATGCATTACCTACAGTAAGCAAATTTTGGATACTTCGCTAAGATTTCGGGCAGCACATCATTATGAATGAAGTACTTACACATTTCCTGGACACTATTGATGTTGTTATCTTTAAATTCCGCTATTTTTCACATTCCATTATATAATGACTCAAAGTATGCGAATAGTTCTGCTGACAGAGTTTACATTTAGTCAAATCTAGATCATCAGATGTTACAAACTTCCAGAGGTACTTGTAGCCGAGCCTAAACCTAGCAGTGGTAACATCTAGAAGTCTGCTAGCATTATTGGATGACCCATAGACGAGCGATTCATCAAAGTTTATACAATATTGTGAAATTGAGAGTCAGTGTAGTAACATAAATTGGAAAATAATAAATATTGTAAGTTAAGAATCTGATGCATGTGTGTGTGTTGGGGGGGGGCGGGGGTTATACCCTTGGTAAGCGAGAGTGGAAAGTAACCTTAGACGTACTGCGGTCAATGTGGGGGGGGGAGGGGGAGGGAGGGTGGGAGAGTCAAATCCACCCTCCAACATCTGGACATAGTACCAGCAGTCTCCACAACACTCTATCAGCCTCCAGCTGATGCTTGTAGATGCCTCATCTAACCTCACCTATGTCACACATTAACCTACAGTTCCTGTGATATTTCAACTCCTCATCACAGTGGCGTCTCACCAATATAAACTGTACTGGATTTTGTCCAGAAATAGCTATATGCTGACTGGACGTGTATGTATGTATGTATGTATGTATGTATGTATGTATGTATGTATGTATGTATGTATGTATGTATGCATGTATGTATGTATGTATGTATGTATGTATGTATGCATGTATGAATGGAAAAATGTATGTATGTACGCATGCATGCATGTATGTATGTATGCATGCATGTATGTATGCATGTATGTATGTATGTATGTATGTATGTATGTATGTATATATGTATGTATGTATGTATGTATGTATGCATGTATGTATGTATGTATGGATAGATGGATGGATGTATGTATGTACGCATGTATGTATTGTGACGGAGTTCCCCCCCCTTATAATTCTCCCACGCCTGCAGTAAGAGTCATGTCTACTTTCCCCAAGCGTTCTCTACGTAGCAGGCTACAATTTGATATATGGGAGAGAGTGAAGTGTTCTCGGAGGGCCGAGAAATTTGTGAAATAGTCATATTTTGGCCTGTGGTTTAGGCCCTTTAGGGAGCCAAGATGGCGCTTATCTCTCTGATCTCCCGCCAAAACCGTGTGACGTCAGTGGCACCGGATTGGTCACCGACAGCAGTGTGGCACCGGGAGCCAATGAAAACCTCCCATGGCGAAAGTGACGTCACGAAGGAAGGGGGTCCGGCCAGCGCGCCGGGCTGGCGCCATCAGTCATACACGACACGTCATAGAGGTCGGACGTGCGACGAGTGGTCCTGTCTGTCGGACAGCTGTTTCCCACTACCGTGGATTTACGCGTCATCGGAAGTTCGCCAGTACTCTGAGAAGTCTTCCCTAGTTCATGTGTTGAACCAGAAGAGGGAATTGACGGTTATTTGAGCAACAAGTGCTCCAGTCAGGTACTGTGCCAGTAGCAGTGAAGCCGTGCAGTGACGTAGGTTGACGTCTGTGGCAATTCACCAGTTCGTGACAGCGTAGTGGCTGACAGAGCCACTGGGTAGCTGAGGAAGAGAGGACTATTTGGGGAAACCGAACGACTGTAGCTGAGACGTAGGCGACAGCCGTTGCTGGGAGAAGACGACGGCCAGGAGACCGACTCCAACCTTCAAGAAGTCAAGGAGGAGGACGGACCTGCAGTGAGGAGGCACGGAGACGACGCGCTAAACGGTGGGACGACGAGAGGCTCTGGTAGGACACGACGACGTGTAGTGTGGGGGCGTTCCCGACACGAGGACCAGGAGCTACATCTCGACTCTCATCGGAGGATAGGGTGAAGTAGGTGGTTCTAGTTCCCTCCCCATTCCCCTTTAGTTAGCTGTGTTATTTGGCTATATTATCTAGCCTGAAGATTTTATATGTCGTGAGCAAGTCTCACCTATGTCACGGTAAAGCACCAGGGTGCTAGACAGTACTATCAAGAGTGCTTGTAATATTCATGTTGATTATTGGTGTGTACAGACACCAAGAACCAGTGATAAATTTACTGTGTTGTGTATATCTTTCTATAGATTTTGATATGAACATATAGTGGTGAATTATATATAATATTATGCCAGTATTTGGAGGTTAGGCTATGTGCCCAGAAACTTTATTTTCCATGTATTGATGATTGATTTATATACCATATATATGTCTATGTTCATTCAGTGAATAATCATTTGTGAGTACAGTGAATTATTGCGTTATCGCCAACGAGAGAAAGTACTGAAAACTCCAGTGTTAATATTTCATAATATATTGTTGGATAAATAACAATGTGAAGCCATTACAGTGAATCATTATAGCATTGATTGTAGAAAAGACTGTTTGAGCCTGAGTACAGTGTAATTAAGTGATACGTGTTGTAGTAGCCAATATCGTGTGTGCGAGTTCATAGTAATATTGGAGAATTTAATGAAACAACGCGCGTGAATCTAGAAAACAAGCAAAGAGCTTCCGCGCGGAGAGGCCACGCGATCAGCTGGTTTTTGACACTTGATGAGGAGGGGAGAGTGTTGCCCTCTTGCGGTCGTATAATATCCGTGGGAATTACCGGCCGAGTCAGGATCAGTTGATTTATCGATTATTGTGTGGCCTTGTGACATCTTTCATACCTTTTAAGTAAAATACAAAACTATCTTAGTGTTTTTATCATTCCCTCCATTGATCTTGTGGCTATACTATACCTGTAAGCATAGAGTGATAACAATAAGTACCTGCCTGATTCCTGATCTTTGAGTGTGACCTTGCCAAGGCTACCACTGAATACACCAGTCCACTGAGGGTGTTACTGGCCACCTTAAACACCAGTTGGCGACCTTGTGATTAACCGTAGAGCCCTATTGTTGGGGAGGGCACACGACAGTCGAGGTGAACGAGTCGTGTTCTCACTCTTTCTTAATAAGAGGCCGTTAAGATTGACTGGGAGACTCTCCTGGCGTGCAGTGGCGCCGTGAGGATCGAGGGAAGACCCGCAGGGCTACGGTGAGTTACCTTGAGCATAACTTTTGCTCACCCCAGAGTAAGGGTAGAGAATAACAGAGAGGAGGAACCCCCAACATTGGCGACCTTGCCAGGATATAGATCGGAGTAAAGGTTGCAGTGGTACTTGGCAGTGGTGTTAGAGATCAGGTGAAGGTTATCACTCGTAGCACAAGATGGAGGATGATAAAGTAGCGAGGTTTATTGACTCTAGAGACGAACAGGTGCTGGAAGAGTGCACCAAGGCACAGTTACAGGCTATAGCGGATCATTTTGGAATAAAGCTGAAATCTGCCCGAGTTGGTGAAAGAAGACTAGAGATAATGGCTCAGCTCAAGGCTCGAGACGAAGCTTTGGGGGAGGAACGGCCCCAAACACCTGCCAGTGAGGGTGAACACCTGAGTATTGGTGGAAGCAGCAGGGGATCCAGCGGCAGCAGGCACAGCATTAAGCTGGAAATAATGAAGCTGCAGCTGGAAGCGCAGCAGCGCAAAGAAGAGCGAGAAGCGCAGCAGCGCAAAGAAGAGCGAGAAGCAGAAGCGCAGCTGAGGAGAGAAGAGGCACAGCAGCGCAAAGAAGAGCGAGAAGCGCAGCAGCGCAAAGAAGAGCGAGAAGCAGAGGCACAGCTGCGCCGGGAAGAACAGGAGCGAGAAGCACAGACGAAGCGTGAGGAACGAGAAGCACAGCTGCGCCGGGAAGAGCAAGAACGAGAAGCACAGCTACGCAGGGAAGAACGAGAGCAAGAAGTTAGGCTGAGACAAATGGAAATAGAAGCCAACCAGGAGGTGGAGCTGAAGCGAGCTGAACTGGGACTAGGTGCCCCTGCCCCGCCACAGGAAGACCGACGAGTGAGGGAACGAGACCTGCCGGTCTTTGTGCCTAGTGAAGCCGAAAGTTTCTTCGATCACTTTGAGAGAGTTGCTGCTATGAAGAGGTGGCCGAGGGCGGAGTGGGCGGAGTTGGTCCAAGGGAGGCTCACAGGTGAAGCTCGCCAAGCCTTCACTATGCTCGACTTCCAAGAATGCACTAACTACGATGCGGTAAAACGAGCTGTGCTCCGTTCCTTTAAACTCACGCCAGAGTGTTACAGAAAGAGGTTTAGAGAATGTACCCGGTTGCCAGGAAAATCGTATGCGGAGACGGCGAGGGACATTGAAAGAAAGCTCCTTAAGTGGCTGGACTCTGAAGAAGCAAGGTCGGTCGAAGAGGTCAAGGAACTAATGGCCATGGAAAAGTTTATGTCCGTGCTCTCTCCTGAGATCAGGATGAGGGTCAAGGAGGCGGACATAAAGGACCTGAGGGCCGCAGCCGACCGGGCCGACATGCTAGAAGAAGCCCTACGCCCACGCCGAGAGGGACAGAACCGACCACACGCATACGTCGGAAACGATCGGAGTTATAGAAGGACGGATGGATGGAGGACAGGAGCGAGTTCTCCCAAATCCCATTTCTCAAGTTGGAACACCCGAGGAACAAAAGGTGCTGTAGCGCCGATAGAGGAGAACCAAACTGAGAGCTCGGGAACTGTTACTGCAGGGAAAGAAACGACAAGTGAGGCGGGAAAGACACAGGGTGTGACGGTCTCTGGAGGCAGTGCTAAGGCGAGCGGTGGCGGATGGTCTCCGCCGAGGGGCCGCTGCTACAACTGCGGAATACCCGGACACGTCGCGCGGGAATGCAGACGCCCTAAGCAGCGGGGACACGTTGCTTTAGTGATGTTCGAGGACCAGAGGGCCGAGGGAGTGCGGGATGAACCCGTGCTAAATGGGGAGAAGAAAGTTCACCCATTCATGTGTCAAGGAACCGTAAGGATGGGGGTCGCAGACCCCATCCCAGTGAAGATGCTGAGAGACACCGGGGCTGACTTTACCCTGGTAAGTGAAACCCTGTTCCCCGAGGGTTACGAAAGTACCAGTGTGGGGGTGGCTAGTGTGACCACTGTGGGAGGCCCAGTGAGGATGCCCCTACACCAGGTAACTTTAAATTCCGATTATGGCTGCCAGACCCTAGAGGTGGGAGTCTGTACATCAATGCCCAAGATGGAGGCGCAGGTCATCTTGGGGAATGACGCGTGTGGAGGATACGTCCTCCCACATCTCGTGAAAGGCGAAGAGTACACAGAACAATACAAGAAGACAGGCGGAGAGTTGAACGTCTGTGGGGACGAGAAGGGAATCGCACCGGTGGCGTTCCCAGTTTGTGCTGTGATGCCAAGACGACGCGAAGAACAAGGAGGTTGTGGATCTGATGGGGCTGAGGAGTCGATTGACAGCCTGGGAACAGATCACCTCTGCGTAGGACCCAGAGAACGAGTGGAGGGCGAGAGTAGCCCGAATGGTGAGTTGCAGGTGACACTCACCAGTTCTCTAGGGGTAAACCGCGCTCGTCTCGGAGAGTTACAACAGGAGGGGTTCCCCGAATTGGTTAGTAAGGCCGAAGGAGGACGTGTGGGTCCTGAGAAGGCTTACTTTCCATTTATATATATTATATATGCCATGCTATTCATGATGAAGGAACGATGGACACCGGGAGCGACCGTGGGAACGGTGAAGAAATGTGTCCAGAAGTTCAAAGAACGTCTCACTAGAGCGAAGAAACTGGCTAGGAAGCTCCTGAAGAAGGCGCAACGTAAGATGTCGAAGTGGTTCGACAGGAGAGCTGCGCAGAGGGATTCTCAGGTCGGATCCCAAGTGATGGTTGTGCTGCCAGGTAAAGGTAGAGTGACCAGGTCGCGGTTCAAGAGACCATACCGAGTGCTGCGACAGTTGGGTCCAGTGTCGTACGAGATTGGGAAGCCGGATGGACCCCGGAAGAAACAGGTGTGTCACGCAGGCCGCCTGAGACCTTTCTTCACTGTGGAAGGTAGAGCCGCCAAGCAGGACGGAACGATGTCCCGAGAAACCCAGCGGAAGACGGGACTGAGTGTACCGAGGGACCGAGAACTCCCGGAGGAGGAAAGTAAGTGGTCCAGGGCGGACGGCACCAGTCTCACCAGCACTGAGAGTCTGACAAGGATCAAGGTCAAGCACATCAAGGGGAAGGAAAACGTAGTAGCGGACGCCCTATCCCGCATACACTAACGAGACATGACTCTTATTTTAAGGGGAGGGGTATGTGACGGAGTTCCCCCCCCTTATAATTCTCCCACGCCTGCAGTAAGAGTCATGTCTACTTTCCCCAAGCGTTCTCTACGTAGCAGGCTACAATTTGATATATGGGAGAGAGTGAAGTGTTCTCGGAGGGCCGAGAAATTTGTGAAATAGTCATATTTTGGCCTGTGGTTTAGGCCCTTTAGGGAGCCAAGATGGCGCTTATCTCTCTGATCTCCCGCCAAAACCGTGTGACGTCAGTGGCACCGGATTGGTCACCGACAGCAGTGTGGCACCGGGAGCCAATGAAAACCTCCCGTGGCGAAAGTGACGTCACGAAGGAAGGGGGTCCGGCCAGCGCGCCGGGCTGGCGCCATCAGTCATACACGACACGTCATAGAGGTCGGACGTGCGACGAGTGGTCCTGTCTGTCGGACAGCTGTTTCCCACTACCGTGGATTTACGCGTCATCGGAAGTTCGCCAGTACTCTGAGAAGTCTTCCCTAGTTCATGTGTTGAACCAGAAGAGGGAATTGACGGTTATTTGAGCAACAAGTGCTCCAGTCAGGTACTGTGCCAGTAGCAGTGAAGCCGTGCAGTGACGTAGGTTGACGTCTGTGGCAATTCACCAGTTCGTGACAGCGTAGTGGCTGACAGAGCCACTGGGTAGCTGAGGAAGAGAGGACTATTTGGGGAAACCGAACGACTGTAGCTGAGACGTAGGCGACAGCCGTTGCTGGGAGAAGACGACGGCCAGGAGACCGACTCCAACCTTCAAGAAGTCAAGGAGGAGGACGGACCTGCAGTGAGGAGGCACGGAGACGACGCGCTAAACGGTGGGACGACGAGAGGCTCTGGTAGGACACGACGACGTGTAGTGTGGGGGCGTTCCCGAAACGAGGACCAGGAGCTACATCTCGACTCTCATCGGAGGATAGGGTGAAGTAGGTGGTTCTAGTTCCCTCCCCATTCCCCTTTAGTTAGCTGTGTTATTTGGCTATATTATCTAGCCTGAAGATTTTATATGTCGTGAGCAAGTCTCACCTATGTCACGGTAAAGCACCAGGGTGCTAGACAGTACTATCAAGAGTGCTTGTAATATTCATGTTGATTATTGGTGTGTACAGACACCAAGAACCAGTGATAAATTTACTGTGTTGTGTATATCTTTCTATAGATTTTGATATGAACATATAGTGGTGAATTATATATAATATTATGCCAGTATTTGGAGGTTAGGCTATGTGCCCAGAAACTTTATTTTCCATGTATTGATGATTGATTTATATACCATATATATGTCTATGTTCATTCAGTGAATAATCATTTGTGAGTACAGTGAATTATTGCGTTATCGCCAACGAGAGAAAGTACTGAAAACTCCC
>NW_027189192.1:218153-257220 GCF_040958095.1 Procambarus clarkii
AAGGTTATTATCTAATCAATTATGTGTTTGCATCATTTTTATCGTATATATATATGAATTAATACCCATGGACGGAAAATTCACAACAACGTGGAAAACGGCAAATATTGCCTAATTCGATGATATTTTGTTTAAATCACATAAAGGAAAAGGAGATGATGAACGTCAAAATATTGCTATATTCGATGATTTTTCGTACGAAACAAAATGCAAGAAAACTTGCTTAAAATGCAATATTATGCGAAATTCTGAGATTTGAAGGCCAAATCACATATCGTGATACTACATGAAATAGTATCGAAATATTGGTAAAATGAATATATTTACGTAATATCAAACTACAAGAAAAACGTGAAAAAAGTCACTATATAACCATATTTGAGGATTTTAACTTCAAATCATAGAGCGAGGTTTCGTATTATTTAGATCCAAGAAAAGACATATGACAATGTTGTTTCCAATACAAATGATACAAAACAATGTGTTTTCATTAGAATTAACTATAATGTTCTTGATTTTCCGTTTATATTAACGATGGAAGATGTACACGTAAAACCGCTCTAATCCGGCTGAAACGTCCATATATGCAATAAAAACCGAACTTCTCCCCTTTTCAATATCTTACTCAGTATTTTAACGAGAAACAAATAGATGATTGAAAATGAAGTATTTAAGGTTATTATCTAATTAATTATGTGTTTGCATCATTTTTATCGTATATATATATGAATTAATACCCATGGACTGAAAATTCACAAAAACGTGGAAAACGGCAAAATATTGCCTAATTCGATGATATTTTGTTTAAATCACATGAAGGAAAAGGAGATGATAAACGTTAAAATATTGCTAAATTCGATGATTTTTCGTACGAAGCAAAATGCAAGAAAACTTGCTTAAAATGCAATATTATGCGAAATTCTGAGAGTTGAAGGCCAAATCACATATCGTGATACTACATGAAATAGTATCGAAATATTGGTAAAAATGAATATATTTATGTAATATCAAACTACATGAAAAACGTGAAAAAAGTCACTATATAACCATATTTGAGGATTTAAATTTCAAATCATAGAGCGAGGTTTCGTATTATTTAGTTCCAAGAAAAGACATATGACAATGTTGTTTCCAATACAAATGATAAAAAACAATGTGTTTTCATTAGAATTAACTATAATGATCTTGATTTTTCGTTTATATTAACGAGGGAAGATGTACACGTAAAACCGCTCTAATCCGGCTGAAACGTCGATATATGCAATAAAAACCGAACTTCTCCCCTTTTCAATATCTTACTCAGTATTTTAACGAGAAACAAATAGATGATTGAAAATGAAGTATTTAAGGTTATTATCTAATCAATTATGTGTTTGCATCATTTTTATCGTATATATATGAATTAAAACCCATGGACTGAAAATTCACAAAAACGTGGAAAACGGCAAAATATTGCCTAATTCGATGATATTTTGTTTAAATCACATGAAGGAAAAGGAGATGATAAACGTCAAAATATTGCTATATTCGATGATTTTTCGTACGAAACAAAATGCAAGAAAACTTGCTTAAAATGCAATATTATGCGAAATTCTGAGATTTGAAGGCCAAATCACATATCGTGATACTACATGAAATAGTATCGAAATATTGGTAAAAATGAATATAATTACGTAATATCAAACTACATGAAAAACGTGAAAAAAGTCACTATATAACCATATTTGAGGATTTTAACTTCAAATCATAGAGCGAGGTTTCGTATTATTTATTTCCAAGAAAAGACATATGACAATGTTGTTTCCAATACAAATGATAAAAAACAATGTGTTTTCATTAGAATTAACTATAATGTTCTTGATTTTCCGTTTATATTAACGATGGAAGATGTACACGTAAAACCGCTCTAATCCGGCTGAAACGTCGATATATGCAATAAAAACCGAACTTCTCCCCTTTTCAATATCTTACTCAGTATTTTAACGAGAAACAAATAGATGATTGAAAATGAAGTATTTAAGGTTATTATCTAATCAATTATGTGTTTGCATCATTTTTATCGTATATATATGAATTAAAACCCATGGACTGAAAATTCACAAAAACGTGGAAAACGGCAAAATATTGCCTAATTCGATGATATTTTGTTTAAATCACATGAAGGAAAAGGAGATGATAAACGTCAAAATATTGCTATATTCGATGATTTTTCGTACGAAACAAAATGCAAGAAAACTTGCTTAAAATGCAATATTATGCGAAATTCTGAGATTTGAAGGCCAAATCACGTATCGTGATACTACATGAAATAGTATCGAAATATTGGTAAAAATGAATATAATTACGTAATATCAAACTACATGAAAAACGTGAAAAAAGTCACTATATAACCATATTTGAGGATTTTAACTTCAAATCATAGAGCGAGGTTTCGTATTATTTAGTTCCAAGAAAAGACATATGACAATGTTGTTTCCAATACAAATGATAAAAAACAATGTGTTTTCATTAGAATTAGCTATAATGTTCTTGATTTTCCGTTTATATTAACGATGGAAGATGTACACGTAAAACCGCTCTAATCCGGCTGAAACGTCGATATATGCAATAAAAACCGAACTTCTCCCCTTTTCAATATCTTACTCAGTATTTTAACGAGAAACAAATAGATGATTGAAAATGAAGTATTTAAGGTTATTATCTAATCAATTATGTGTTTGCATCATTTTTATCGTATATATATGAATTAAAACCCCATGGACTGAAAATTCACAAAAACGTGGAAAACGGCAAAATATTGCCTAATTCGATGATATTTTGTTTAAATCACATGAAGGAAAAGGAGATGATAAACGTCAAAATATTGCTATATTTGATGATTTTTCGTACGAAACAAAATGCAAGAAAACTTGCTTAAAATGCAATATTATGCGAAATTCTGAGATTTGAAGGCCAAATCACATATCGTGATACTACATGAAATAGTATCGAAATATTGGTAAAAATGAATATAATTACGTAATATCAAACTACATGAAAAACGTGAAAAAAGTCACTATATAACCATATTTGAGGACTTTAACTTCAAATCATAGAGCGAGGTTTCGTATTATTTAGTTCCAAGAAAAGACATATGACAATGTTGTTTCCAATACAAATGATAAAAAACAATGTGTTTTCATTAGAATTAACTATAATGTTCTTGATTTTCCGTTTATATTAACGAGGGAAGATGTACACGTAAAACCGCTCTAATCCGGCTGAAACGTCGATATATGCAATAAAAACCGAACTTCTTCCCTTTTCAATATCTTACTCAGTATTTTAACGAGAAACAAATAGATGATTGAAAATGAAGTATTTAAGGTTATTATCTAATCAATTATGTGTTTGCATCATTTTTATCGTATATATATGAATTAAAATCCATGGACTGAAAATTCACAAAAACGTGGAAAACGGCAAAATATTGCCTAATTCGATGATATTTTGTTTAAATCACATGAAGGAAAAGGAGATGATAAACGTTAAAATATTGCTAAATTCGATGATTTTTCGTACGAAGCAAAATGCAAGAAAACTTGCTTAAAATGCAATATTATGCGAAATTCTGAGATTTGAAGGCCAAATCACATATCGTGATACTACATGAAATAGTATCGAAATATTGGTAAAAATGAATATATTTATGTAATATCAAACTACATGAAAAACGTGAAAAAAGTCACTATATAACCATATTTGAGGATTTTAATTTCAAATCATAGAGCGAGGTTTCGTATTATTTAGTTCCAAGAAAAGACATATGACAATGTTGTTTCCAATACAAATGATAAAAAACAATGTGTTTTCATTAGAATTAACTATAATGATCTTGATTTTTCGTTTATATTAACGAGGGAAGATGTACACGTAAAACCGCTCTAATCCGGCTGAAACGTCGATATATGCAATAAAAACCGAACTTCTCCCCTTTTCAATATCTTACTCAGTATTTTAACGAGAAACAAATAGATGATTGAAAATGAAGTATTTAAGGTTATTATCTAATCAATTATGTGTTTGCATCATTTTTATCGTATATATATGAATTAAAACCCATGGACTGAAAATTCACAAAAACGTGGAAAACGGCAAAATATTGCCTAATTCGATGATATTTTGTTTAAATCACATGAAGGAAAAGGAGATGATAAACGTCAAAATATTGCTATATTCGATGATTTTTCGTACGAAACAAAATGCAAGAAAACTTGCTTAAAATGCAATATTATGCGAAATTCTGAGATTTGAAGGCCAAATCACATATCGTGATACTACATGAAATAGTATCGAAATATTGGTAAAAATGAATACAATTACGTAATATCAAACTACATGAAAAACGTGAAAAAAGTCACTATATAACCATATTTGAGGATTTTAACTTCAAATCATAGAGCGAGGTTTCGTATTATTTAGTTCCAAGAAAAGACATATGACAATGTTGTTTCCAATACAAATGATAAAAAACAATGTGTTTTCATTAGAATTAACTATAATGTTCTTGATTTTCCGTTTATATTAACGATGGAAGATGTACACGTAAAACCGCTCTAATCCGGCTGAAACGTCGATATATGCAATAAAAACCGAACTTCTCCCCTTTTCAATATCTTACTCAGTATTTTAACGAGAAACAAATAGATGATTGAAAATGAAGTATTTAAGGTTATTATCTAATCAATTATGTGTTTGCATCATTTTTATCGTATATATATGAATTAAAACCCCATGGACTGAAAATTCACAAAAACGTGGAAAACGGCAAAATATTGCCTAATTCGATGATATTTTGTTTAAATCACATGAAGGAAAAGGAGATGATAAACGTCAAAATATTGCTATATTCGATGATTTTTCGTACGAAACAAAATGCAAGAAAACTTGCTTAAAATGCAATATTATGCGAAATTCTGAGATTTGAAGGCCAAATCACATATCGTGATACTACATGAAATAGTATCGAAATATTGGTAAAAATGAATATAATTACGTAATATCAAACTACATGAAAAACGTGAAAAAAGTCACTATATAACCATATTTGAGGATTTTAACTTCAAATCATAGAGCGAGGTTTCGTATTATTTAGTTCCAAGAAAAGACATATGACAATGTTGTTTCCAATACAAATGATAAAAAACAATGTGTTTTCATTAGAATTAACTATAATGTTCTTGATTTTCCGTTTATATTAACGAGGGAAGATGTACACGTAAAACCGCTCTAATCCGGCTGAAACGTCGATATATGCAATAAAAACCGAACTTCTTCCCTTTTCAATATCTTACTCAGTATTTTAACGAGAAACAAATAGATGATTGAAAATGAAGTATTTAAGGTTATTATCTAATCAATTATGTGTTTGCATCATTTTTATCGTATATATATGAATTAAAACCCATGGACTGAAAATTCACAAAAACGTGGAAAACGGCAAAATATTGCCTAATTCGATGATATTTTGTTTAAATCACATGAAGGAAAAGGAGATGATAAACGTTAAAATATTGCTAAATTCGATGATTTTTCGTACGAAGCAAAATGCAAGAAAACTTGCTTAAAATGCAATATTATGCGAAATTCTGAGATTTGAAGGCCAAATCACATATCGTGATACTACATGAAATAGTATCGAAATATTGGTAAAAATGAATATATTTATGTAATATCAAACTACATGAAAAACGTGAAAAAAGTCACTATATAACCATATTTGAGGATTTTAACTTCAAATCATAGAGCGAGGTTTCGTATTATTTAGTTCCAAGAAAAGACATATGACAATGTTGTTTCCAATACAAATGATAAAAAACAATGTGTTTTCATTAGAATTAACTATAATGATCTTGATTTTCCGTTTATATTAACGAGGGAAGATGTACACGTAAAACCGCTCTAATCCGGCTGAAACGTCTATATATGCGATAAAAACCGAACTTCTCCCCTTTTCAATATCTTACTCAGTATTTTAACGAGAAACAAATAGATGATTGAAAATGAAGTATTTAAGGTTATTATCTAATCAATTATGTGTTTGCATCATTTTTATCGTATATATATATGAATTAATACCCATGGACGGAAAATTCACAACAACGTGGAAAACGGCAAAATATTGCCTAATTCGATGATATTTTGTTTAAATCACATAAAGGAAAAGGAGATGATGAACGTCAAAATATTGCTATATTCGATGATTTTTCGTACGAAACAAAATGCAAGAAAACTTGCTTAAAATGCAATATTATGCGAAATTCTGAGATTTGAAGGCCAAATCACATATCGTGATACTACATGAAATAGTATCGAAATATTGGTAAAATGAATATATTTATGTAATATCAAACTACAAGAAAAACGTGAAAAAAGTCACTATATAACCATATTTGAGGATTTTAACTTCAAATCATAGAGCGAGGTTTCGTATTATTTAGATCCAAGAAAAGACATATGACAATGTTGTTTCCAATACAAATGATACAAAACAATGTGTTTTCATTAGAATTAACTATAATGTTCTTGATTTTCCGTTTATATTAACGATGGAAGATGTACACGTAAAACCGCTCTAATCCGGCTGAAACGTCCATATATGCAATAAAAACCGAACTTCTCCCCTTTTCAATATCTTACTCAGTATTTTAACGAGAAACAAATAGATGATTGAAAATGAAGTATTTAAGGTTATTATCTAATTAATTATGTGTTTGCATCATTTTTATCGTATATATATATGAATTAATACCCATGGACTGAAAATTCACAAAAACGTGGAAAACGGCAAAATATTGCCTAATTCGATGATATTTTGTTTAAATCACATGAAGGAAAAGGAGATGATAAACGTTAAAATATTGCTAAATTCGATGATTTTTCGTACGAAGCAAAATGCAAGAAAACTTGCTTAAAATGCAATATTATGCGAAATTCTGAGAGTTGAAGGCCAAATCACATATCGTGATACTACATGAAATAGTATCGAAATATTGGTAAAAATGAATATAATTACGTAATATCAAACTACATGAAAAACGTGAAAAAAGTCACTATATAACCATATTTGAGGATTTTAACTTCAAATCATAGAGCGAGGTTTCGTATTATTTATTTCCAAGAAAAGACATATGACAATGTTGTTTCCAATACAAATGATAAAAAACAATGTGTTTTCATTAGAATTAACTATAATGTTCTTGATTTTCCGTTTATATTAACGATGGAAGATGTACACGTAAAACCGCTCTAATCCGGCTGAAACGTCGATATATGCAATAAAAACCGAACTTCTCCCCTTTTCAATATCTTACTCAGTATTTTAACGAGAAACAAATAGATGATTGAAAATGAAGTATTTAAGGTTATTATCTAATCAATTATGTGTTTGCATCATTTTTATCGTATATATATGAATTAAAACCCATGGACTGAAAATTCACAAAAACGTGGAAAACGGCAAAATATTGCCTAATTCGATGATATTTTGTTTAAATCACATGAAGGAAAAGGAGATGATAAACGTCAAAATATTGCTATATTCGATGATTTTTCGTACGAAACAAAATGCAAGAAAACTTGCTTAAAATGCAATATTATGCGAAATTCTGAGATTTGAAGGCCAAATCACGTATCGTGATACTACATGAAATAGTATCGAAATATTGGTAAAAATGAATATAATTACGTAATATCAAACTACATGAAAAACGTGAAAAAAGTCACTATATAACCATATTTGAGGATTTTAACTTCAAATCATAGAGCGAGGTTTCGTATTATTTAGTTCCAAGAAAAGACATATGACAATGTTGTTTCCAATACAAATGATAAAAAACAATGTGTTTTCATTAGAATTAGCTATAATGTTCTTGATTTTCCGTTTATATTAACGATGGAAGATGTACACGTAAAACCGCTCTAATCCGGCTGAAACGTCGATATATGCAATAAAAACCGAACTTCTCCCCTTTTCAATATCTTACTCAGTATTTTAACGAGAAACAAATAGATGATTGAAAATGAAGTATTTAAGGTTATTATCTAATCAATTATGTGTTTGCATCATTTTTATCGTATATATATGAATTAAAACCCCATGGACTGAAAATTCACAAAAACGTGGAAAACGGCAAAATATTGCCTAATTCGATGATATTTTGTTTAAATCACATGAAGGAAAAGGAGATGATAAACGTCAAAATATTGCTATATTTGATGATTTTTCGTACGAAACAAAATGCAAGAAAACTTGCTTAAAATGCAATATTATGCGAAATTCTGAGATTTGAAGGCCAAATCACATATCGTGATACTACATGAAATAGTATCGAAATATTGGTAAAAATGAATATAATTACGTAATATCAAACTACATGAAAAACGTGAAAAAAGTCACTATATAACCATATTTGAGGACTTTAACTTCAAATCATAGAGCGAGGTTTCGTATTATTTAGTTCCAAGAAAAGACATATGACAATGTTGTTTCCAATACAAATGATAAAAAACAATGTGTTTTCATTAGAATTAACTATAATGTTCTTGATTTTCCGTTTATATTAACGAGGGAAGATGTACACGTAAAACCGCTCTAATCCGGCTGAAACGTCGATATATGCAATAAAAACCGAACTTCTTCCCTTTTCAATATCTTACTCAGTATTTTAACGAGAAACAAATAGATGATTGAAAATGAAGTATTTAAGGTTATTATCTAATCAATTATGTGTTTGCATCATTTTTATCGTATATATATGAATTAAAATCCATGGACTGAAAATTCACAAAAACGTGGAAAACGGCAAAATATTGCCTAATTCGATGATATTTTGTTTAAATCACATGAAGGAAAAGGAGATGATAAACGTTAAAATATTGCTAAATTCGATGATTTTTCGTACGAAGCAAAATGCAAGAAAACTTGCTTAAAATGCAATATTATGCGAAATTCTGAGATTTGAAGGCCAAATCACATATCGTGATACTACATGAAATAGTATCGAAATATTGGTAAAAATGAATATATTTATGTAATATCAAACTACATGAAAAACGTGAAAAAAGTCACTATATAACCATATTTGAGGATTTTAACTTCAAATCATAGAGCGAGGTTTCGTATTATTTAGTTCCAAGAAAAGACATATGACAATGTTGTTTCCAATACAAATGATAAAAAACAATGTGTTTTCATTAGAATTAACTATAATGATCTTGATTTTCCGTTTATATTAACGAGGGAAGATGTACACGTAAAACCGCTCTAATCCGGCTGAAACGTCTATATATGCGATAAAAACCGAACTTCTCCCCTTTTCAATATCTTACTCAGTATTTTAACGAGAAACAAATAGATGATTGAAAATGAAGTATTTAAGGTTATTATCTAATTAATTATGTGTTTGCATCATTTTTATCGTATATATATATGAATTAATACCCATGGACTGAAAATTCACAAAAACGTGGAAAACGGCAAAATATTGCCTAATTCGATGATATTTTGTTTAAATCACATGAAGGAAAAGGAGATGATAAACGTTAAAATATTGCTAAATTCGATGATTTTTCGTACGAAGCAAAATGCAAGAAAACTTGCTTAAAATGCAATATTATGCGAAATTCTGAGAGTTGAAGGCCAAATCACATATCGTGATACTACATGAAATAGTATCGAAATATTGGTAAAAATGAATATATTTATGTAATATCAAACTACATGAAAAACGTGAAAAAAGTCACTATATAACCATATTTGAGGATTTAAATTTCAAATCATAGAGCGAGGTTTCGTATTATTTAGTTCCAAGAAAAGACATATGACAATGTTGTTTCCAATACAAATGATAAAAAACAATGTGTTTTTATTAGAATTAACTATAATGATCTTGATTTTTCGTTTATATTAACGAGGGAAGATGTACACGTAAAACCGCTCTAATCCGGCTGAAACGTCGATATATGCAATAATAACCGAACTTCTCCCCTTTTCAATATCTTACTCAGTATTTTAACGAGAAACAAATAGATGATTGAAAATGAAGTATTTAAGGTTATTATCTAATCAATTATGTGTTTGCATCATTTTTATCGTATATATATGAATTAAAACCCATGGACTGAAAATTCACAAAAACGTGGAAAACGGCAAAATATTGCCTAATTCGATGATATTTTGTTTAAATCACATGAAGGAAAAGGAGATGATAAACGTCAAAATATTGCTATATTCGATGATTTTTCGTACGAAACAAAATGCAAGAAAACTTGCTTAAAATGCAATATTATGCGAAATTCTGAGATTTGAAGGCCAAATCACATATCGTGATACTACATGAAATAGTATCGAAATATTGGTAAAAATGAATATAATTACGTAATATCAAACTACATGAAAAACGTGAAAAAAGTCACTATATAACCATATTTGAGGATTTTAACTTCAAATCATAGAGCGAGGTTTCGTATTATTTATTTCCAAGAAAAGACATATGACAATGTTGTTTCCAATACAAATGATAAAAAACAATGTGTTTTCATTAGAATTAACTATAATGTTCTTGATTTTCCGTTTATATTAACGATGGAAGATGTACACGTAAAACCGCTCTAATCCGGCTGAAACGTCGATATATGCAATAAAAACCGAACTTCTCCCCTTTTCAATATCTTACTCAGTATTTTAACGAGAAACAAATAGATGATTGAAAATGAAGTATTTAAGGTTATTATCTAATCAATTATGTGTTTGCATCATTTTTATCGTATATATATGAATTAAAACCCATGGACTGAAAATTCACAAAAACGTGGAAAACGGCAAAATATTGCCTAATTCGATGATATTTTGTTTAAATCACATGAAGGAAAAGGAGATGATAAACGTCAAAATATTGCTATATTCGATGATTTTTCGTACGAAACAAAATGCAAGAAAACTTGCTTAAAATGCAATATTATGCGAAATTCTGAGATTTGAAGGCCAAATCACATATCGTGATACTACATGAAATAGTATCGAAATATTGGTAAAAAATGAATATAATTACGTAATATCAAACTACATGAAAAACGTGAAAAAAGTCACTATATAACCATATTTGAGGATTTTAACTTCAAATCATAGAGCGAGGTTTCGTATTATTTAGTTCCAAGAAAAGAAATATGATAATGTTGTTTCCAATACAAATGATAAAAAACAATGTGTTTTCATTAGAATTAACTATAATGTTCTTGATTTTCCGTTTATATTAACGAGGGAAGATGTACACGTAAAACCGCTCTAATCCGGCTGAAACGTCTATATATGCGTTAAAAACCGAACTTCTCCCCTTTTCAATATCTTACTCAGTATTTTAACGAGAAACAAATAGATGATTGAAAATGAAGTATTTAAGGTTATTATCTAATCAATTATGTGTTTGCATCATTTTTATCGTATATATATATGAATTAATACCCATGGACGGAAAATTCACAACAACGTGGAAAACGGCAAAATATTGCCTAATTCGATGATATTTTGTTTAAATCACATAAAGGAAAAGGAGATGATGAACGTCAAAATATTGCTATATTCGATGATTTTTCGTACGAAACAAAATGCAAGAAAACTTGCTTAAAATGCAATATTATGCGAAATTCTGAGATTTGAAGGCCAAATCACATATCGTGATACTACATGAAATAGTATCGAAATATTGGTAAAATGAATATATTTACGTAATATCAAACTACAAGAAAAACGTGAAAAAAGTCACTATATAACCATATTTGAGGATTTTAACTTCAAATCATAGAGCGAGGTTTCGTATTATTTAGATCCAAGAAAAGACATATGACAATGTTGTTTCCAATACAAATGATACAAAACAATGTGTTTTCATTAGAATTAACTATAATGTTCTTGATTTTCCGTTTATATTAACGATGGAAGATGTACACGTAAAACCGCTCTAATCCGGCTGAAACGTCGATATATGCAATAAAAACCGGACTTCTCCCCTTTTCAATATCTTACTCAGTATTTTAACGAGAAACAAATAGATGATTGAAAATGAAGTATTTAAGGTTATTATCTAATCAATTATGTGTTTGCATCATTTTTATCGTATATATATATGAATTAATACCCAGGGACGGAAAATTCACAAAAACGTGGAAAACTGCAAAATATTGCCTAATTCGATGATATTTTGTTTAAATCACATGAAGGAAAAGGAGATGATAAACGTCAAAATATTGCTATATTCGATGATTTTTCGTACGAAACAAAATGCAAGAAAACTTGCTTAAAATGCAATATTATGCGAAATTCTGAGATTTGAAGGCCAAATCACATATCGTGATACTACATGAAATAGTATCGAAATATTGGTAAAAATGAATATAATTACGTAATATCAAACTACATGAAAAACGTGAAAAAAGTCACTATATAACCATATTTGAGGATTTTAACTTCAAATCATAGAGCGAGGTTTCGTATTATTTAGTTCCAAGAAAAGAAATATGATAATGTTGTTTCCAATACAAATGATAAAAAACAATGTGTTTTCATTAGAATTAACTATAATGTTCTTGATTTTCCGTTTATATTAACGAGGGAAGATGTACACGTAAAACCGCTCTAATCCGGCTGAAACGTCGATATATGCAATAAAAACCGAACTTCTTCCCTTTTCAATATCTTACTCAGTATTTTAACGAGAAACAAATAGATGATTGAAAATGAAGTATTTAAGGTTATTATCTAATCAATTATGTGTTTGCATCATTTTTATCGTATATATATGAATTAAAACCCATGGACTGAAAATTCACAAAAACGTGGAAAACGGCAAAATATTGCCTAATTCGATGATATTTTGTTTAAATCACATGAAGGAAAAGGAGATGATAAACGTTAAAATATTGCTAAATTCGATGATTTTTCGTACGAAGCAAAATGCAAGAAAACTTGCTTAAAATGCAATATTATGCGAAATTCTGAGATTTGAAAGCCAAATCACATATCGTGATACTACATGAAATAGTATCGAAATATTGGTAAAAATGAATATATTTATGTAATATCAAACTACATGAAAAACGTGAAAAAAGTCACTATATAACCATATTTGAGGATTTTAACTTCAAATCATAGAGCGAGGTTTCGTATTATTTAGTTCCAAGAAAAGACATATGACAATGTTGTTTCCAATATAAATGATAAAAAACAATGTGTTTTCATTAGAATTAACTATAATGATCTTGATTTTCCGTTTATATTAACGAGGGAAGATGTACACGTAAAACCGCTCTAATCCGGCTGAAACGTCTATATATGCGATAAAAACC
The DNA here is from genome assembly GCF_040958095.1 of Procambarus clarkii. Lineage (NCBI taxonomy): Eukaryota > Metazoa > Arthropoda > Malacostraca > Decapoda > Cambaridae > Procambarus > Procambarus clarkii. The sequence goes on from NW_027189192.1 coordinate 231,534, forward strand.
GAACTTCTCCCCTTTTCAATATCTTACTCAGTATTTTAACGAGAAACAAATAGATGATTGAAAATGAAGTATTTAAGGTTATTATCTAATCAATTATGTGTTTGCATCATTTTTATCGTATATATATATGAATTAATACCCATGGACGGAAAATTCACAACAACGTGGAAAACGGCAAAATATTACCTGATTCGATGATATTTTGTTTAAATCACATAAAGGAAAAGGAGATGATGAACGTCAAAATATTGCTATATTCGATGATTTTTCGTACGAAACAAAATGCAAGAAAACTTGCTTAAAATGCAATATTATGCGAAATTCTGAGATTTGAAGGCCAAATCACATATCGTGATACTACATGAAATAGTATCGAAATATTGGTAAAATGAATATATTTACGTAATATCAAACTACAAGAAAAACGTGAAAAAAGTCACTATATAACCATATTTGAGGATTTTAACTTCAAATCATAGAGCGAGGTTTCGTATTATTTAGATCCAAGAAAAGACATATGACAATGTTGTTTCCAATACAAATGATACAAAACAATGTGTTTTCATTAGAATTAACTATATTGTTCTTGATTTTCCGTTTATATTAACGATGGAAGATGTACACGTAAAACCGCTCTAATCCGGCTGAAACGTCCATATATGCAATAAAAACCGAACTTCTCCCCTTTTCAATATCTTACTCAGTATTTTAACGAGAAACAAATAGATGATTGAAAATGAAGTATTTAAGGTTATTATCTAATTAATTATGTGTTTGCATCATTTTTATCGTATATATATATGAATTAATACCCATGGACTGAAAATTCACAAAAACGTGGAAAACGGCAAAATATTGCCTAATTCGATGATATTTTGTTTAAATCACATGAAGGAAAAGGAGATGATAAACGTTAAAATATTGCTAAATTCGATGATTTTTCGTACGAAGCAAAATGCAAGAAAACTTGCTTAAAATGCAATATTATGCGAAATTCTGAGAGTTGAAGGCCAAATCACATATCGTGATACTACATGAAATAGTATCGAAATATTGGTAAAAATGAATATAATTACGTAATATCAAACTACATGAAAAACGTGAAAAAAGTCACTATATAACCATATTTGAGGATTTTAACTTCAAATCATAGAGCGAGGTTTCGTATTGTTTAGTTCCAAGAAAAGACATATGACAATGTTGTTTCCAATACAAATGATAAAAAACAATGTGTTTTCATTAGAATTAACTATAATGTTCTTGATTTTCCGTTTATATTAACGATGGAAGATGTACACGTAAAACCGCTCTAATCCGGCTGAAACGTCGATATATGCAATAAAAACCGAACTTCTCCCCTTTTCAATATCTTACTCAGTATTTTAACGAGAAACAAATAGATGATTGAAAATGAAGTATTTAAGGTTATTATCTAATCAATTATGTGTTTGCATCATTTTTATCGTATATATATGAATTAAAACCCATGGACTGAAAATTCACAAAAACGTGGAAAACGGCAAAATATTGCCTAATTCGATGATATTTTGTTTAAATCACATGAAGGAAAAGGAGATGATAAACGTCAAAATATTGCTTAATTCGATGATTTTTCGTACGAAACAAAATGCAAGAAAACTTGCTTAAAATGCAATATTATGCGAAATTCTGAGATTTGAAGGCCAAATCACATATCGTGATACTACATGAAATAGTATCGAAATATTGGTAAAAATGAATATAATTACGTAATATCAAACTACATGAAAAACGTGAAAAAAGTCACTATATAACCATATTTGAGGATTTTAACTTCAAATCATAGAGCGAGGTTTCGTATTATTTAGTTCCAAGAAAAGAAATATGATAATGTTGTTTCCAATACAAATGATAAAAAACAATGTGTTTTCATTAGAATTAACTATAATGTTCTTGATTTTCCGTTTATATTAACGAGGGAAGATGTACACGTAAAACCGCTCTAATCCGGCTGAAACGTCGATATATGCAATAAAAACCGAACTTCTTCCCTTTTCAATATCTTACTCAGTATTTTAACGAGAAACAAATAGATGATTGAAAATGAAGTATTTAAGGTTATTATCTAATCAATTATGTGTTTGCATCATTTTTATCGTATATATATGAATTAAAACCCATGGACTGAAAATTCACAAAAACGTGGAAAACGGCAAAATATTGCCTAATTCGATGATATTTTGTTTAAATCACATGAAGGAAAAGGAGATGATAAACGTTAAAATATTGCGAAATTCGATGATTTTTCGTACGAAGCAAAATGCAAGAAAACTTGCTTAAAATGCAATATTATGCGAAATTCTGAGATTTGAAGGCCAAATCACATATCGTGATACTACATGAAATAGTATCGAAATATTGGTAAAAATGAATATATTTATGTAATATCAAACTACATGAAAAACGTGAAAAAAGTCACTATATAACCATATTTGAGGATTTTAACTTCAAATCATAGAGCGAGGTTTCGTATTATTTAGTTCCAAGAAAAGACATATGACAATGTTGTTTCCAATACAAATGATAAAAAACAATGTGTTTTCATTAGAATTAACTATAATGATCTTGATTTTCCGTTTATATTAACGAGGGAAGATGTACACGTAAAACCGCTCTAATCCGGCTGAAACGTCTATATATGCGATAAAAACCGAACTTCTCCCCTTTTCAATATCTTACTCAGTATTTTAACGAGAAACAAATAGATGATTGAAAATGAAGTATTTAAGGTTATTATCTAATCAATTATGTGTTTGCATCATTTTTATTGTATATATATATGAATTAATACCCATGGACGGAAAATTCACAACAACGTGGAAAACGGCAAAATATTGCCTAATTCGATGATATTTTGTTTAAATCACATAAAGGAAAAGGAGATGATGAACGTCAAAATATTGCTATATTCGATGATTTTTCGTACGAAACAAAATGCAAGAAAACTTGCTTAAAATGCAATATTATGCGAAATTCTGAGATTTGAAGGCCAAATCACATATCGTGATACTACATGAAATAGTATCGAAATATTGGTAAAATGAATATATTTACGTAATATCAAACTACAAGAAAAACGTGAAAAAAGTCACTATATAACCATATTTGAGGATTTTAACTTCAAATCATAGAGCGAGGTTTCGTATTATTTAGATACAAGAAAAGACATATGACAATGTTGTTTCCAATACAAATGATACAAAACAATGTGTTTTCATTAGAATTAACTATAATGTTCTTGATTTTCCGTTTATATTAACGATGGAAGATGTACACGTAAAACCGCTCTAATCCGGCTGAAACGTCGATATATGCAATAAAAACCGGACTTCTCCCCTTTTCAATATCTTACTCAGTATTTTAACGAGAAACAAATAGATGATTGAAAATGAAGTATTTAAGGTTATTATCTAATCAATTATGTGTTTGCATCATTTTTATCGTATATTGTTGGGGGTTTCACCTCTCTATTATTCTCTACCCTTATTCTGGGGTAAGCAATAATTATGCTCAAGGTAACTCACCGTAGCCCTGCGGGTCTTCCCTCGATCCTCACGGCGCCACTGCACGCCAGGAGAGTCTCCCAGTCAATCTTAACGGCCTCTTATTAAGAAAGAGTGAGAACACGACTCGATCACATCGACTGTCGTGTGCCCTCCCCAACAATAGGGCTCTACGGTTAATCACAAGGTCGCCAATTGGTGTTTAAGGTGGCCAATAACACCATCAGTGGACTGGTGTATTCAGTGGTAGCCTTGGCAAGGTCACACTCAAAGATCAGGAATCAGGCAGGTACTTGTTGTTATCACTCTATGTTTACCAGTATAATATAGCCACAAGATCAATGGAGGGGATGATAAAAACACTAAGATAGTTTTGTATTTTACTTAAAATGTATGAAAGATGTCACAAGGCCACACAATAATCATAAATCAACTGATCCTGACTCGGCCGGTAATTCCCACGGATATTATGCGATCACTAGAGGGCAACACTCTCCCCCTCCTCATCAAGTGTCAAGAACAGCTGATCGCAATGGCCTCTCCGCGCGAACTTTGCTTGTTTTCTAGATTCACGCGCGCTGTTCCTTTAAATTTTCCAATATTACTAGAAACTCGCACACTCGATATTGGCACAAAGAAACCGTATTACTCAGTTACACTGTACTCAGGCTCAAACAGTCTTTTCTACAATCAATTCTACAATGATTCACTGTAATGGCTTTACATTGTTCTTCACTCAGCAATATATTATGAAATATTAACACTGGAGTTTTCAATACTTTCTCTCGTGGGCGATAACGCAATGATTCACTGTACTCACAAATGATTATTCACTGAATGGACATAGACATATATATGGTATATAAATCAATCATCAATACATGGAAAATAAATAGTTTCTGGGCACATAGCCTAACCTCCAAATACTGGCATAATATTATATATAATTCACCACTATATGTTCATATCAAAATCTATAGAAAGATATACACAACACAGTAAATTTATCACTGGTTCCTGGTGCCTGTACACACCAATAATCAACATGAATATTACAAGTACTCTTGATAGTACTCTCTAGCACACTGGTGCTTTACCGTGACATAGGTGAGACTTGCTCACGACATATAAAATCTTCAGGCTAGATAATATAGCCAAATAATATAGCTAACTAAAGGGGAATGGGGAGGGAACTAGAACCACCTACTTCACCCTATCCTCCGATGAGAGTCGAGATGTAGCTCCTGGTCCTCGTGTCGGGAACGCCCCCACACTACACGTCGTCGTGTCCTACCAGAGCCTCTCGTCGTCCCACCGTTTAGCGCGTCGTCTCCGTGCCTCCTCACTGCAGGTCCGTCCTCCTTCTTAACTTCTTGAAGGTTGGAGTCGGTCTCCTGGCCGTCGTCTTCTCCCAGCAACGGCTGTCGCCTACGTCTCAGCTACAGTCGTCCGGTTTCCCCAAATAGTCCTCTCTTCCTCAGCTACCCAGTGGCTCTGTCTGCCACTACGCTGTCACGAACTGGTGAATTGCCATAGACGCCACATACGTCACTGCACGGCTTCACTGCTACTGGCACAGTACCTGACTGGAGCACTTGTTGCTCAAATAACCGTCAATTCCCTCTTCTGGTTCAACACATGAACTAGGGAAGACTTCTCAGAGTACTGGCGGACTTCAGGTGACGCGTAAATCCACGGTAGTGGGAAACAGCTGTCCGACAGACAGGACCACTCGTCGCACGTCCGACCTCTATGACGTGTCGTGTCTGACTCCTGGCGCCAGCCCGGCGCGCTGGCCGGACCCCCTTCCTTCGTGACGTCACTTTCGCCACGGGAGGTTTTCATTGGCTCCCGGTGCCACATTGCTGTCGGTGACCAATCCGGTGCCACTGACGTCACACGGTTTTGGCGGGAGATCAGGGAAGCCAGCGCCATCTTGGCTCCCTAAAGGGCCTAAACCACAGGCCAAAACATTACTATTTCACAAATTTCTCGGCTCTCCGAGAACACTTCACTCTCTCCCATGTATCAAATTGTAGCCTGCAACGTAGAGAACGCTTGGGAAAAGTAGACATGACTCTTACTGCAGGCATGGGAGAATTATAAGGGGGGGGAACTCCGTCACATACCCCTCCCCTTAAAATAAGAGTCATGTCTGGTTAGTGTATGCGGGATAGGGCGTCCGCTACTACGTCGTCCTTCCCCTTGATGTGCTTGACCTTGATCCTTGTCAGACTCTCAGTGCGGGTGAGACTGGTGCTGTCCGCCCTGGACCACTTACTTTCCTCCTCCGGGAGTTCTCGGTCCCTCGGTACACTCAGACCCGTTTTCCGCTGGGTTTCTCGGGTATTCGTTCCGTCCCGCTTGGCGGCTCTACCTTCCACAGTGAAGAAAGGTCTCAGGCGGCCTGCGTGACACACCTGTTTCTTCCGGGGTCCATCCGGCTTCCCAATCTCGTACGACACTGGACCCAACTGTCGCAGCACTCGGTATGGTCTCTTGAACCGCGACCTGGTCACTCTACCTCTACCTGGCAGCACAACCATTACTTTGGATCCGGCCTGAAAATCCCTCTGCGCAGCTCTCCTCTCGTACCACTCCGACATCTTACGTTGCGCCTTCTCCAGGAGTTTCCTAGCCAGTTTCTTCGCTCTAGTGAGACGTTCTTTGAACTCCTGGACATATTTATTCACCGTTCCCACGGTTGCTCCTGGCGTCCATCGTTCCCTCATCATAGATAGCACGGCATATATAATATAGATAAATGGAAAGTAAGCCTTCTCAGGACCCACACGTCCTCCTTCGGCCTTACTAACCAATTCGGGGACCTCCCCCTGCTGTAACTCTCCGAGACGAGTGCGGCTTACCCCTGGAGAACTGGTGAGTGTCACCTGCAACTCACCATTCGGGCTACTCTCGCCCTCCACTCGTTCTCTGGGTCCTACGCAGAGGTGATCTGTTCCCAGGCTGTCAGTCGACTCCTCAGCCCCATCAGATCCACAACCTCCTGGTTCTTCGCGTTGTCTCGGTGTCACAGTACAAACTGGTATCGCCACCGGTGCGATTCCCTTCTCGTCCCCACAGGCGTTCAAATCTTCGCCTGTCTCCTCGTGTTGTTCTGGGCACTCTTCGCCTTTCACGAGATGCGGGAGGACATATCCTCCACACGCGTCATTCCCCAAGATGACCTGCGCCTCCATCTTGGGCATTGATGTACAGACTCCCACCTCTAGGGTCTGGCAGCCATATTCGGAATTTAAAGTTACCTGGTGTAGGGGCATCCTCACTGGGCCTCCCACAGTGGCCACCCGTGCCACCCCCACACTGGTACTTTCGTAACCCTCGGGGAACAAGGTTTCACTTACCAGGGTAAAGTCAGCCCCCGTGTCTCTTAGCATCTTCACTGGGATGGGGTCTGCGACCCCCATCCTTACGGTTCCTTGACACATGAACGGGTGAATTTTCTTCTCCCCATTCAGCACGGGTTCATCCCGCACTCCCTCGGCCCTCTGGTCCTCGAACATCACTAAAGCAACGTGTCCCCGCTGCTTAGGGCGTCTGCATTCCCGCGCGACGTGTCCGAATATTCCGCAGTTGTAGCAGCGGCCCCTCGGCGGAGACCATCCGCCACCGCTCGTCTTAGCACTGCCTCCAGAGACCGTCACACCCTGTGTCTTTCTCGCCTCACTTGTCGTTTCTTTCCCTGCAGTAACAGTTCCCGAGCTCTCAGCTTGGTTCTCCCCTATCGGCTCTATAGCACCTTTTGATCCTCGGGTGTTCCAACTTGAGAAATGGGACTTGGGAGAACTCGTTCCTGTCCTCCATCCATCCGTCCTTCTATAACTCCTATCGTTTCCGACGTATGCGGGTGGTCGGTTCTGTCCCTCTCGGCGTGGGCGTAGGGCTTCTTCTAACATGTCGGCCCGGTCGGCTGCGGCCCTCAGGTTCTTTATGTCCGCCTCCTTTATCCTCATCCTGATCTCAGGAGAGAGCACGGACATAAACTTTTCCATGGCCATTAGTTCCTTGACCTCTTCGACCGACCTTGCTTCTTCAGAGTCCAGCCACTTAAGGAGCTTTCTTTCTATGTCCCTCGCCGTCTCCGCATACGACTTTCCTGGCAACCGGGTACATTCTCTAAACCTCTTTCTGTAACACTCTGGCGTGAGCTTAAAGGAACGGAGCACAGCTCGTTTTACCGCATCGTAGTTAGTGCATTCTTGGAAGTCGAGCATAGTGAAGGCTTGGCGAGCTTCCCCTGTGAGCCTCCCTTGGACCAACTCCGCCCACTCCGCCCTCGGCCACCTCTTCATAGCAGCAACTCTCTCAAAGTGATCGAAGAAACTTTCGGCTTCACTAGGCACAAAGACCGGCAGGTCTCGTTCCCTCACTCGTCGGTCTTCCTGTGGCGGGGCAGGGGCACCTAGTCCCAGTTCAGCTCGCTTCAGCTCCACCTCCTGGTTGGCTTCTATTTCCATTTGTCTCAGCCTAACTTCTTGCTCTCGTTCTTCCCTGCGTAGCTGTGCTTCTCGTTCTTGCTCTTCCCGGCGCAGCTGTGCTTCTCGCTCTTGCTCTTCCCGGCGCAGCTGTGCTTCTCGTTCCTCACGCTTCGTCTGTGCTTCTCGCTCCTCACGCTTCGTCTGTGCTTCTCGCTCCTGTTCTTCCCGGCGCAGCTGCGCTTCTCGCTCCTCACGCTTCGTCTGTGCTTCTCGCTCTTCTTTGCGCTGCTGTGCCTCTTCTCTCCTCAGCTGCGCTTCTCGCTCTTCTCTGCGCTGCTGTGCTTCTCGCTCTTCTTTGCGCTGCTGTGCTTCCAGCTGCAGTTTCATTATTTCCAGCTTAATGCTGTGCCTGCTGCCGCTGGATCCCCTGCTGCTTCCACCAATACTCAGGTGTTCACCCTCACTGGCAGGTGTTTGGGGCCGTTCCTCCCCCAAAGCTTCGTCTCGAGCCTTGAGCTGAGCCATTATCTCTAGTCTTCTTTCACCAACTCGGGCAGATTTCAGCTTTATTCCAAAATGATCCGCTATAGCCTGTAACTGTGCCTTGGTGCACTCTTCCAGCACCTGTACGTCTCTAGAACCAATAAACCTCGTCACTTTATCATCCTCCATCTTGTGCTATGAGTGATAACCTTCACCTGATCTCTAACACCACTGCCAAGTACCACTGCAACCTTTACTCCGATCTATATCCTGGCAAGGTCGCCAATGTTGGGGGTTTCACCTCTCTATTATTCTCTACCCTTATTCTGGGGTAAGCAATAATTATGCTCAAGGTAACTCACCGTAGCCCTGCGGGTCTTCCCTCGATCCTCACGGCGCCACTGCACGCCAGGAGAGTCTCCCAGTCAATCTTAACGGCCTCTTATTAAGAAAGAGTGAGAACACGACTCGATCACATCGACTGTCGTGTGCCCTCCCCAACAATAGGGCTCTACGGTTAATCACAAGGTCGCCAATTGGTGTTTAAGGTGGCCAATAACACCATCAGTGGACTGGTGTATTCAGTGGTAGCCTTGGCAAGGTCACACTCAAAGATCAGGAATCAGGCAGGTACTTGTTGTTATCACTCTATGTTTACCAGTATAATATAGCCACAAGATCAATGGAGGGGATGATAAAAACACTAAGATAGTTTTGTATTTTACTTAAAATGTATGAAAGATGTCACAAGGCCACACAATAATCATAAATCAACTGATCCTGACTCGGCCGGTAATTCCCACGGATATTATGCGATCACTAGAGGGCAACACTCTCCCCCTCCTCATCAAGTGTCAAGAACAGCTGATCGCAATGGCCTCTCCGCGCGAACTTTGCTTGTTTTCTAGATTCACGCGCGCTGTTCCTTTAAATTTTCCAATATTACTAGAAACTCGCACACTCGATATTGGCACAAAGAAACCGTATTACTCAGTTACACTGTACTCAGGCTCAAACAGTCTTTTCTACAATCAATTCTACAATGATTCACTGTAATGGCTTTACATTGTTCTTCACTCAGCAATATATTATGAAATATTAACACTGGAGTTTTCAATACTTTCTCTCGTGGGCGATAACGCAATGATTCACTGTACTCACAAATGATTATTCACTGAATGGACATAGACATATATATGGTATATAAATCAATCATCAATACATGGAAAATAAATAGTTTCTGGGCACATAGCCTAACCTCCAAATACTGGCATAATATTATATATAATTCACCACTATATGTTCATATCAAAATCTATAGAAAGATATACACAACACAGTAAATTTATCACTGGTTCCTGGTGCCTGTACACACCAATAATCAACATGAATATTACAAGTACTCTTGATAGTACTGTCTAGCACACTGGTGCTTTACCGTGACATAGGTGAGACTTGCTCACGACATATAAAATCTTCAGGCTAGATAATATAGCCAAATAATATAGCTAACTAAAGGGGAATGGGGAGGGAACTAGAACCACCTACTTCACCCTATCCTCCGATGAGAGTCGAGATGTAGCTCCTGGTCCTCGTGTCGGGAACGCCCCCACACTACACGTCGTCGTGTCCTACCAGAGCCTCTCGTCGTCCCACCGTTTAGCGCGTCGTCTCCGTGCCTCCTCACTGCAGGTCCGTCCTCCTTCTTAACTTCTTGAAGGTTGGAGTCGGTCTCCTGGCCGTCGTCTTCTCCCAGCAACGGCTGTCGCCTACGTCTCAGCTACAGTCGTCCGGTTTCCCCAAATAGTCCTCTCTTCCTCAGCTACCCAGTGGCTCTGTCTGCCACTACGCTGTCACGAACTGGTGAATTGCCATAGACGCCACATACGTCACTGCACGGCTTCACTGCTACTGGCACAGTACCTGACTGGAGCACTTGTTGCTCAAATAACCGTCAATTCCCTCTTCTGGTTCAACACATGAACTAGGGAAGACTTCTCAGAGTACTGGCGGACTTCAGGTGACGCGTAAATCCACGGTAGTGGGAAACAGCTGTCCGACAGACAGGACCACTCGTCGCACGTCCGACCTCTATGACGTGTCGTGTCTGACTCCTGGCGCCAGCCCGGCGCGCTGGCCGGACCCCCTTCCTTCGTGACGTCACTTTCGCCACGGGAGGTTTTCATTGGCTCCCGGTGCCACATTGCTGTCGGTGACCAATCCGGTGCCACTGACGTCACACGGTTTTGGCGGGAGATCAGGGAAGCCAGCGCCATCTTGGCTCCCTAAAGGGCCTAAACCACAGGCCAAAACATTACTATTTCACAAATTTCTCGGCTCTCCGAGAACACTTCACTCTCTCCCATGTATCAAATTGTAGCCTGCAACGTAGAGAACGCTTGGGAAAAGTAGACATGACTCTTACTGCAGGCATGGGAGAATTATAAGGGGGGGAACTCCGTCACAATATATATATGAATTAATACCCAGGGACGGAAAATTCACAAAAACGTGGAAAACTGCAAAATATTGCCTAATTCGATGATATTTTGTTTAAATCACATGAAGGAAAAGGAGATGATAAACGTTAAAATATTGCTAAATTCGATGATTTTTCGTACGAAGCAAAATGCAAGAAAACTTGCTTAAAATGCAATATTATGCGAAATTCTGAGATTTGAAGGCCAAATCACATATCGTGATACTACATGAAATAGTATCGAAATATTGGTAAAAATGAATATATTTATGTAATATCAAACTACATGAAAAACGTGAAAAAAGTCACTATATAACCATATTTGAGGATTTTAACTTCAAATCATAGAGCGAGGTTTCGTATTATTTAGTTCCAAGAAAAGACATATGACAATGTTGTTTCCAATACAAATGATAAAAAACAATGTGTTTTCATTAGAATTAACTATAATGATCTTGATTTTCCGTTTATATTAACGAGGGAAGATGTACACGTAAAACCGCTCTAATCCGGCTGAAACGTCTATATATGCGATAAAAACCGAACTTCTCCCCTTTTCAATATCTTACTCAGTATTTTAACGAGAAACAAATAGATGATTGAAAATGAAGTATTTAAGGTTATTATCTAATCAATTATGTGTTTGCATCATTTTTATCGTATATATATATGAATTAATACCCATGGACGGAAAATTCACAACAACGTGGAAAACGGCAAAATATTGCCTAATTCGATGATATTTTGTTTAAATCACATAAAGGAAAAGGAGATGATGAACGTCAAAATATTGCTATATTCGATGATTTTTCGTACGAAACAAAATGCAAGAAAACTTGCTTAAAATGCAATATTATGCGAAATTCTGAGATTTGAAGGCCAAATCACATATCGTGATACTACATGAAATAGTATCGAAATATTGGTAAAATGAATATATTTACGTAATATCAAACTACAAGAAAAACGTGAAAAAAGTCACTATATAACCATATTTGAGGATTTTAACTTCAAATCATAGAGCGAGGTTTCGTATTATTTAGATCCAAGAAAAGACATATGACAATGTTGTTTCCAATACAAATGATACAAAACAATGTGTTTTCATTAGAATTAACTATAATGTTCTTGATTTTCCGTTTATATTAACGATGGAAGATGTACACGTAAAACCGCTCTAATCCGGCTGAAACGTCGATATATGCAATAAAAACCGGACTTCTCCCCTTTTCAATATCTACTCAGTATTTTAACGAGAAACAAATAGATGATTGAAAATGAAGTATTTAAGGTTATTATCTAATCAATTATGTGTTTGCATCATTTTTATCGTATATATATATGAATTAATACCCAGGGACGGAAAATTCACAAAAACGTGGAAAACTGCAAAATATTGCCTAATTCGATGATATTTTGTTTAAATCACATGAAGGAAAAGGAGATGATAAACGTTAAAATATTGCTAAATTCGATGATTTTTCGTACGAAGCAAAATGCAAGAAAACTTGCTTAAAATGCAATATTATGCGAAATTCTGAGATTTGAAGGCCAAATCACATATCGTGATACTACATGAAATAGTATCGAAATATTGGTAAAAATGAATATATTTATGTAATATCAAACTACATGAAAAACGTGAAAAAAGTCACTATATAACCATATTTGAGGATTTTAACTTCAAATCATAGAGCGAGGTTTCGTATTATTTAGTTCCAAGAAAAGACATATGACAATGTTGTTTCCAATACAAATGATAAAAAACAATGTGTTTTCATTAGAATTAACTATAATGATCTTGATTTTCCGTTTATATTAACGAGGGAAGATGTACACGTAAAACCGCTCTAATCCGGCTGAAACGTCGATATATGCAATAAAAACCGAACTTCTCCCCTTTTCAATATCTTACTCAGTATTTTAACGAGAAACAAATAGATGATTGAAAATGAAGTATTTAAGGTTATTATCTAATCAATTATGTGTTTGCATCATTTTTGTCGTATATATATATGAATTAATACCCATGGACTGAAAATTCACAAAAACGTGGAAAACGGCAAAATATTGCCTAATTCGATGATATTTTGTTTAAATCACATGAAGGAAAAGGAGATGATAAACGTTAAAATATTGCTAAATTCGATGATTTTTCGTACGAAGCAAAATGCAAGAAAACTTGCTTAAAATGCAATATTATGCGAAATTCTGAGAGTTGAAGGCCAAATCACATATCGTGATACTACATGAAATAGTATCGAAATATTGGTAAAAATGAATATATTTATGTAATATCAAACTACATGAAAAACGTGAAAAAAGTCACTATATAACCATATTTGAGGATTTTAATTTCAAATCATAGAGCGAGGTTTCGTATTATTTAGTTCCAAGAAAAGACATATGACAATGTTGTTTCCAATACAAATGATAAAAAACAATGTGTTTTCATTAGAATTAACTATAATGATCTTGATTTTTCGTTTATATTAACGAGGGAAGATGTACACGTAAAACCGCTCTAATCCGGCTGAAACGTCGATATATGCAATAAAAACCGAACTTCTCCCCTTTTCAATATCTTACTCAGTATTTTAACGAGAAACAAATAGATGATTGAAAATGAAGTATTTAAGGTTATTATCTAATCAATTATGTGTTTGCATCATTTTTATCGTATATATATGAATTAAAACCCATGGACTGAAAATTCACAAAAACGTGGAAAACGGCAAAATATTGCCTAATTCGATGATATTTTGTTTAAATCACATGAAGGAAAAGGAGATGATAAACGTCAAAATATTGCTATATTCGATGATTTTTCGTACGAAACAAAATGCAAGAAAACTTGCTTAAAATGCAATATTATGCGAAATTCTGAGATTTGAAGGCCAAATCACATATCGTGATACTACATGAAATAGTATCGAAATATTGGTAAAAATGAATATAATTACGTAATATCAAACTACATGAAAAACGTGAAAAAAGTCACTATATAACCATATTTGAGGATTTTAACTTCAAATCATAGAGCGAGGTTTCGTATTATTTAGTTCCAAGAAAAGACATATGACAATGTTGTTTCCAATACAAATGATAAAAAACAATGTGTTTTCATTAGAATTAACTATAATGTTCTTGATTTTCCGTTTATATTAACGATGGAAGATGTACACGTAAAACCGCTCTAATCCGGCTGAAACGTCGATATATGCAATAAAAACCGAACTTCTCCCCTTTTCAATATCTTACTCAGTATTTTAACGAGAAACAAATAGATGATTGAAAATGAAGTATTTAAGGTTATTATCTAATCAATTATGTGTTTGCATCATTTTTATCGTATATATATGAATTAAAACCCATGGACTGAAAATTCACAAAAACGTGGAAAACGGCAAAATATTGCCTAATTCGATGATATTTTGTTTAAATCACATGAAGGAAAAGGAGATGATAAACGTCAAAATATTGCTATATTCGATGATTTTTCGTACGAAACAAAATGCAAGAAAACTTGCTTAAAATGCAATATTATGCGAAATTCTGAGATTTGAAGGCCAAATCACATATCGTGATACTACATGAAATAGTATCGAAATATTGGTAAAAATGAATATAATTACGTAATATCAAACTACATGAAAAACGTGAAAAAAGTCACTATATAACCATATTTGAGGATTTTAACTTCAAATCATAGAGCGAGGTTTCGTATTATTTAGTTCCAAGAAAAGAAATATGATAATGTTGTTTCCAATACAAATGATAAAAAACAATGTGTTTTCATTAGAATTAACTATAATGTTCTTGATTTTCCGTTTATGGTTACGTATGGTTACGAGGGAAGATGTACACGTAAAACCGCTCTAATCCGGCTGAAACGTCGATATATGCAATAAAAACCGAACTTCTTCCCTTTTCAATATCTTACTCAGTATTTTAACGAGAAACAAATAGATGATTGAAAATGAAGTATTTAAGGTTATTATCTAATCAATTATGTGTTTGCATCATTTTTATCGTATATATATGAATTAAAACCCATGGACTGAAAATTCACAAAAACGTGGAAAACGGCAAAATATTGCCTAATTCGATGATATTTTGTTTAAATCACATGAAGGAAAAGGAGATGATAAACGTTAAAATATTGCTAAATTCGATGATTTTTCGTACGAAGCAAAATGCAAGAAAACTTGCTTAAAATGCAATATTATGCGAAATTCTGAGATTTGAAGGCCAAATCACATATCGTGATACTACATGAAATAGTATCGAAATATTGGTAAAAATGAATATATTTATGTAATATCAAACTACATGAAAAACGTGAAAAAAGTCACTATATAACCATATTTGAGGATTTTAATTTCAAATCATAGAGCGAGGTTTCGTATTATTTAGTTCCAAGAAAAGACATATGACAATGTTGTTTCCAATACAAATGATAAAAAACAATGTGTTTTCATTAGAATTAACTATAATGATCTTGATTTTTCGTTTATATTAACGAGGGAAGATGTACACGTAAAACCGCTCTAATCCGGCTGAAACGTCGATATATGCAATAAAAACCGAACTTCTCCCCTTTTCAATATCTTACTCAGTATTTTAACGAGAAACAAATAGATGATTGAAAATGAAGTATTTAAGGTTATTATCTAATCAATTATGTGTTTGCATCATTTTTATCGTATATATATGAATTACAACCCATGGACTGAAAATTCACAAAAACGTGGAAAACGGCAAAATATTGCCTAATTCGATGATATTTTGTTTAAATCACATGAAGGAAAAGGAGATGATAAACGTCAAAATATTGCTATATTCGATGATTTTTCGTACGAAACAAAATGCAAGAAAACTTGCTTAAAATGCAATATTATGCGAAATTCTGAGATTTGAAGGCCAAATCACATATCGTGATACTACATGAAATAGTATCGAAATATTGGTAAAAATGAATATAATTACGTAATATCAAACTACATGAAAAACGTGAAAAAAGTCACTATATAACCATATTTGAGGATTTTAACTTCAAATCATAGAGCGAGGTTTCGTATTATTTAGTTCCAAGAAAAGACATATGACAATGTTGTTTCCAATACAAATGATAAAAAACAATGTGTTTTCATTAGAATTAACTATAATGTTCTTGATTTTCCGTTTATATTAACGATGGAAGATGTACACGTAAAACCGCTCTAATCCGGCTGAAACGTCGATATATGCAATAAAAACCGAACTTCTCCCCTTTTCAATATCTTACTCAGTATTTTAACGAGAAACAAATAGATGATTGAAAATGAAGTATTTAAGGTTATTATCTAATCAATTATGTGTTTGCATCATTTTTATCGTATATATATGAATTAAAACCCATGGACTGAAAATTCACAAAAACGTGGAAAACGGCAAAATATTGCCTAATTCGATGATATTTTGTTTAAATCACATGAAGGAAAAGGAGATGATAAACGTCAAAATATTGCTATATTCGATGATTTTTCGTACGAAACAAAATGCAAGAAAACTTGCTTAAAATGCAATATTATGCGAAATTCTGAGATTTGAAGGCCAAATCACATATCGTGATACTACATGAAATAGTATCGAAATATTGGTAAAAATGAATATATTTATGTAATATCAAACTACATGAAAAACGTGAAAAAAGTCACTATATAACCATATTTGAGGATTTTAACTTCAAATCATAGAGCGAGGTTTCGTATTATTTAGTTCCAAGAAAAGACATATGACAATGTTGTTTCCAATACAAATGATAAAAAACAATGTGTTTTCTTTAGAATTAACTATAATGATCTTGATTTTCCGTTTATATTAACGAGGGAAGATGTACACGTAAAACCGCTCTAATCCGGCTGAAACGTCTATATATGCGATAAAAACCGAACTTCTCCCCTTTTCAATATCTTACTCAGTATTTTAACGAGAAACAAATAGATGATTGAAAATGAAGTATTTAAGGTTATTATCTAATCAATTATGTGTTTGCATCATTTTTATCGTATATATATGAATTAAAACCCATGGACTGAAAATTCACATAAACGTGGAAAACGGCAAAATATTGCCTAATTCGATGATATTTTGTTTAAATCACATAAAGGAAAAGGAGATGATGAACGTCAAAATATTGCTATATTCGATGATTTTTCGTACGAAACAAAATGCAAGAAAACTTGCTTAAAATGCAATATTATGCGAAATTCTGAGATTTGAAGGCCAAATCACATATCGTGATACTACATGAAATAGTATCGAAATATTGGTAAAAATGAATATATTTATGTAATATGAAACTACATGAAAAACGTGAAAAAAGTCACTATATAACCATATTTGAGGATTTCAACTTCAAATTATAGAGCGAGGTTTCGTATTATTTAGTTCCAAGAAAAGAAATATGATAATGTTGTTTCCAATACAAATGATAAAAAACAATGTGTTTTCATTAGAATTAACTATAATGTTCTTGATTTTCCGTTTATATTAACGAGGGAAGATGTACACGTAAAACCGCTCTAATCCGGCTGAAACGTCGATATATGCAATAAAAACCGAACTTCTTCCCTTTTCAATATCTTACTCAGTATTTTAACGAGAAACAAATCGATGATTGAAAATGAAGTATTTAAGGTTATTATCTAATCAATTATGTGTTTGCATCATTTTTATCGTATATATATATGAATTAATACCCATGGACGGAAAATTCACAAAAACGTGGAAAACTGCAAAATATTGCCTAATTCGATGATATTTTGTTTAAATCACATGAAGGAAAAGGAGATGATAAACGTTAAAATATTGCTAAATTCGATGATTTTTCGTACGAAGCAAAATGCAAGAAAACTTGCTTAAAATGCAATATTATGCGAAATTCTGAGAGTTGAAGGCCAAATCACATATCGTGATACTACATGAAATAGTATCGAAATATTGGTAAAAATGAATATATTTACGTAATATCAAACTACATGAAAAACGTGAAAAAAGTCACTATATAACCATATTTGAGGATTTTAACTTCAAATCATAGAGCGAGGTTTCGTATTATTTAGTTCCAAGAAAAGACATATGACAATGTTGTTTCCAATACAAATGATAAAAAACAATGTGTTTTCATTAGAATTAACTATAATGTTCTTGATTTTCCGTTTATATTAACGATGGAAGATGTACACGTAAAACCGCTCTAATCCGGCTGAAACGTCGATATATGCAATAAAAACCGAACTTCTCCCCTTTTCAATATCTTACTCAGTATTTTAACGAGAAACAAATAGATGATATAAAATGAAGTATTTAAGGTTATTATCTAATCAATTATGTGTTTGCATCATTTTTATCGTATATATATATGAATTAATACCCATGGACGGAAAATTCACAACAACGTGGAAAACGGCAAAATATTGCCTAATTCGATGATATTTTGTTTAAATCACATAAAGGAAAAGGAGATGATGAACGTCAAAATATTGCTATATTCGATGATTTTTCGTACGAAACAAAATGCAAGAAAACTTGCTTAAAATGCAATATTATGCGAAATTCTGAGATTTGAAGGCCAAATCACATATCGTGATACTACATGAAATAGTATCGAAATATTGGTAAAATGAATATATTTACGTAATATCAAACTACAAGAAAAACGTGAAAAAAGTCACTATATAACCATATTTGAGGATTTTAACTTCAAATCATAGAGCGAGGTTTCGTATTATTTAGATCCAAGAAAAGACATATGACGATGTTGTTTCCAATACAAATGATACAAAACAATGTGTTTTCATTAGAATTAACTATAATGTTCTTGATTTTCCGTTTATATTAACGATGGAAGATGTACACGTAAAACCGCTCTAATCCGGCTGAAACGTCGATATATGCAATAAAAACCGAACTTCTTCCCTTTTCAATATCTTACTCAGTATTTTAACGAGAAACAAATAGATGATTGAAAATGAAGTATTTAAGGTTATTATCTAATCAATTATGTGTTTGCATCATTTTTATCGTATATATATATGAATTAATACCCCATGGACGGAAAATTCACAAAAACGTGGAAAACTGCAAAATATTGCCTAATTCGATGATATTTTGTTTAAATCACATGAAGGAAAAGGAGATGATAAACGTTAAAATATTGCTAAATTCGATGATTTTTCGTACGAAGCAAAATGCAAGAAAACTTGCTTAAAATGCAATATTATGCGAAATTCTGAGAGTTGAAGGCCAAATCACATATCGTGATACTACATGAAATAGTATCGAAATATTGGTAAAAATGAATATATTTACGTAATATCAAACTACATGAAAAACGTGAAAAAAGTCACTATATAACCATATTTGAGGATTTTAACTTCAAATCATAGAGCGAGGTTTCGTATTATTTAGTTCCAAGAAAAGACATATGACAATGTTGTTTCCAATACAAATGATAAAAAACAATGTGTTTTCATTAGAATTAACTATAATGTTCTTGATTTTCCGTTTATATTAACGATGGAAGATGTACACGTAAAACCGCTCTAATCCGGCTGAAACGTCGATATATGCAATAAAAACCGAACTTCTCCCCTTTTCAATATCTTACTCAGTATTTTAACGAGAAACAAATAGATGATATAAAATGAAGTATTTAAGGTTATTATCTAATCAATTATGTGTTTGCATCATTTTTATCGTATATATATATGAATTAATACCCATGGACGGAAAATTCACAAAAACGTGGAAAACGGCAAAATATTGCCTAATTCGATGATATTTTGTTTAAATCACATGAAGGAAAAGGAGATGATAAACGTTAAAATATTGCTAAATTCGATGATTTTTCGTACGAAGCAAAATGCAAGAAAACTTGCTTAAAATGCAATATTATGCGAAATTCTGAGAGTTGAAGGCCAAATCACATATCGTGATACTACATGAAATAGTATCGAAATATTGGTAAAAATAAATATATTTATGTAATATCAAACTACATGAAAAACGTGAAAAAAGTCACTATATAACCATATTTGAGGATTTTAATTTCAAATCATAGAGCGAGGTTTCGTATTATTTAGTTCCAAGAAAAGACATATGACAATGTTGTTTCCAATACAAATGATAAAAAACAATGTGTTTTCATTAGAATTAACTATAATGTTCTTGATTTTCCGTTTATATTAACGATGGAAGATGTACACGTAAAACCGCTCTAATCCGGCTGAAACGTCGATATATGCAATAAAAACCGAACTTCTCCCCTTTTCAATATCTTACTCAGTATTTTAACGAGAAACAAATAGATGATATAAAATGAAGTATTTAAGGTTATTATCTAATCAATTATGTGTTTGCATCATTTTTATCGTATATATATATGAATTAATACCCATGGACGGAAAATTCACAAAAACGTGGAAAACGGCAAAATATTGCCTAATTCGATGATATTTTGTTTAAATCACATGAAGGAAAAGGAGATGATAAACGTTAAAATATTGCTAAATTCGATGATTTTTCGTACGAAGCAAAATGCAAGAAAACTTGCTTAAAATGCAATATTATGCGAAATTCTGAGAGTTGAAGGCCAAATCACATATCGTGATACTACATGAAATAGTATCGAAATATTGGTAAAAATAAATATATTTATGTAATATCAAACTACATGAAAAACGTGAAAAAAGTCACTATATAACCATATTTGAGGATTTTAATTTCAAATCATAGAGCGAGGTTTCGTATTATTTAGTTCCAAGAAAAGACATATGACAATGTTGTTTCCAATACAAATGATAAAAAACAATGTGTTTTCATTAGAATTAACTATAATGATCTTGATTTTCCGTTTATATTAACGAGGGAAGATGTACACGTAAAACCGCTCTAATCCGGCTGAAACGTCGATATATGCAATAAAAACCGAACTTCTCCCCTTTTCAATATCTTACTCAGTATTTTAACGAGAAACAAATAGATGATATAAAATGAAGTATTTAAGGTTATTATCTAATCAATTATGTGTTTGCATCATTTTTATCGTATATATATATGAATTAATACCCATGGACGGAAAATTCACAACAACGTGGAAAACGGCAAAATATTGCCTAATTCGATGATATTTTGTTTAAATCACATAAAGGAAAAGGAGATGATGAACGTCAAAATATTGCTATATTCGATGATTTTTCGTACGAAACAAAATGCAAGAAAACTTGCTTAAAATGCAATATTATGCGAAATTCTGAGATTTGAAGGCCAAATCACATATCGTGATACTACATGAAATAGTATCGAAATATTGGTAAAATGAATATATTTACGTAATATCAAACTACAAGAAAAACGTGAAAAAAGTCACTATATAACCATATTTGAGGATTTTAACTTCAAATCATAGAGCGAGGTTTCGTATTATTTAGATCCAAGAAAAGACATATGACAATGTTGTTTCCAATACAAATGATACAAAACAATGTGTTTTCATTAGAATTAACTATAATGTTCTTGATTTTCCGTTTATATTAACGATGGAAGATGTACACGTAAAACCGCTCTAATCCGGCTGAAACGTCGATATATGCAATAAAAACCGAACTTCTTCCCTTTTCAATATCTTACTCAGTATTTTAACGAGAAACAAATAGATGATTGAAAATGAAGTATTTAAGGTTATTATCTAATCAATTATGTGTTTGCATCATTTTTATCGTATATATATATGAATTAATACCCATGGACGGAAAATTCACAAAAACGTGGAAAACTGCAAAATATTGCCTAATTCGATGATATTTTGTTTAAATCACATGAAGGAAAAGGAGATGATAAACGTTAAAATATTGCTAAATTCGATGATTTTTCGTACGAAGCAAAATGCAAGAAAACTTGCTTAAAATGCAATATTATGCGAAATTCTGAGAGTTGAAGGCCAAATCACATATCGTGATACTACATGAAATAGTATCGAAATATTGGTAAAAATGAATATATTTACGTAATATCAAACTACATGAAAAACGTGAAAAAAGTCACTATATAACCATATTTGAGGATTTTAACTTCAAATCATAGAGCGAGGTTTCGTATTATTTAGTTCCAAGAAAAGACATATGACAATGTTGTTTCCAATACAAATGATAAAAAACAATGTGTTTTCATTAGAATTAACTATAATGTTCTTGATTTTCCGTTTATATTAACGATGGAAGATGTACACGTAAAACCGCTCTAATCCGGCTGAAACGTCGATATATGCAATAAAAACCGAACTTCTCCCCTTTTCAATATCTTACTCAGTATTTTAACGAGAAACAAATAGATGATATAAAATGAAGTATTTAAGATTATTATCTAATCAATTATGTGTTTGCATCATTTTTATCGTATATATATATGAATTAATACCCATGGACGGAAAATTCACAAAAACGTGGAAAACGGCAAAATATTGCCTAATTCGATGATATTTTGTTTAAATCACATGAAGGAAAAGGAGATGATAAACGTTAAAATATTGCTAAATTCGATGATTTTTCGTACGAAGCAAAATGCAAGAAAACTTGCTTAAAATGCAATATTATGCGAAATTCTGAGAGTTGAAGGCCAAATCACATATCGTGATACTACATGAAATAGTATCGAAATATTGGTAAAAATAAATATATTTATGTAATATCAAACTACATGAAAAACGTGAAAAAAGTCACTATATAACCATATTTGAGGATTTTAATTTCAAATCATAGAGCGAGGT
The DNA here is from genome assembly GCF_040958095.1 of Procambarus clarkii. Taxonomy (NCBI): domain Eukaryota; kingdom Metazoa; phylum Arthropoda; class Malacostraca; order Decapoda; family Cambaridae; genus Procambarus; species Procambarus clarkii. The sequence goes on from NW_027189192.1 coordinate 254,286, forward strand.
TTCGTATTATTTAGTTCCAAGAAAAGACATATGACAATGTTGTTTCCAATACAAATGATAAAAAACAATGTGTTTTCATTAGAATTAACTATAATGATCTTGATTTTCCGTTTATATTAACGAGGGAAGATGTACACGTAAAACCGCTCTAATCCGGCTGAAACGTCGATATATGCAATAAAAACCGAACTTCTCCCCTTTTCAATATCTTACTCAGTATTTTAACGAGAAACAAATAGATGATTGAAAATGAAGTATTTAAGGTTATTATCTAATCAATTATGTGTTTGCATCATTTTTATCGTATATATATGAATTAAAACCCATGGACTGAAAATTCACAAATCGTGGAAAACGGCAAAATATTGCCTAATTCGATGATATTTTGTTTAAATCACATGAAGGAAAAGGAGATGATAAACGTTAAAATATTGCTAAATTCGATGATTTTTTGTACGAAGCAAAATGCAAGAAAACTTGCTTAAAATGCAATATTATGCGAAATTCTGAGATTTGAAGGCCAAATCATATATCGTGATACTACATGAAATAGTATCGAAATATTGGTAAAAATGAATATATTTACGTAATATCAAACTACATGAAAAACGTGAAAAAAGTCACTATATAACCATATTTGAGGATTTTAACTTCAAATCATAGAGCGAGGTTTCGTATTATTTAGTTACAAGAAATGTTCCATATGACAATGTTGTTTCCAATACAAATGATAAAAAACAATGTGTTTTCATTAGAATTAACTATAATGTTCTTGATTTTCCGTTTATATTAAAGAGGGAAGATGTACACGTAAAACCGCTCTAATCCGGCTGAAACGTCCATATATGCAATAAAAACCGAACTTCTCCCCTTTTCAATATCTTACTCAGTATTTTAACGAGAAACAAATAGATGATTGAAAATGAAGTATTTAAGGTTATTATCTAATCAATTATGTGTTTGCATCATTTTTATCGTATATATATATGAATTAATACCCATGGACTGAAAATTCACAAAAACGTGGAAAACGGCAAAATATTGCCTAATTCGATGATATTTTGTTTAAATCACATGAAGGAAAAGGAGATGATAAACGTTAAAATATTGCTAAATTCGATGATTTTTCGTACGAAGCAAAATGCAAGAAAACTTGCTTAAAATGCAATATTATGCGAAATTCTGAGAGTTGAAGGCCAAATCACATATCGTGATACTACATGAAATAGTATCGAAATATTGGTAAAAATGAATATATTTATGTAATATCAAACTACATGAAAAACGTGAAAAAAGTCACTATATAACCATATTTGAGGATTTTAATTTCAAATCATAGAGCGAGGTTTCGTATTATTTAGTTCCAAGAAAAGACATATGACAATGTTGTTTCCAATACAAATGATAAAAAACAATGTGTTTTCATTAGAATTAACTATAATGATCTTGATTTTTCGTTTATATTAGCGAGGGAAGATGTACACGTAAAACCGCTCTAATCCGGCTGAAACGTCGATATATGCAATAAAAACCGAACTTCTCCCCTTTTCAATATCTTACTCAGTATTTTAACGAGAAACAAATAGATGATTGAAAATGAAGTATTTAAGGTTATTATCTAATCAATTATGTGTTTGCATCATTTTTATCGTATATATATGTATTAAAACCCATGGACTGAAAATTCACAAAAACGTGGAAAACGGCAAAATATTGCCTAATTCGATGATATTTTGTTTAAATCACATGAAGGAAAAGGAGATGATAAACGTTAAAATATTGCTAAATTCGATGATTTTTCGTACGAAGCAAAATGCAAGAAAACTTGCTTAAAATGCAATATTATGCGAAATTCTGAGATTTGAAGGCCAAATCACATATCGTGATACTACATGAAATAGTATCGAAATATTGGTAAAAATGAATATATTTATGTAATATCAAACTACATGAAAAACGTGAAAAAAGTCACTATATAACCATATTTGAGGATTTTAACTTCAAATCATAGAGCGAGGTTTCGTATTATTTAGTTCCAAGAAAAGACATATGACAATGTTGTTTCCAATACAAATGATAAAAAACAATGTGTTTTCATTAGAATTAACTATAATGATCTTGATTTTCCGTTTATATTAACGAGGAAATATGTACACGTAAAACCGCTCTAATCCGGCTGAAACGTCTATATATGCAATAAAAACCGAACTTCTCCCCTTTTCAATATCTTACTCAGTATTTTAACGAGAAACAAATAGATGATTGAAAATGAAGTATTTAAGGTTATTATCTAATCAATTATGTGTTTGCATCATTTTTATCGTATATATATATGAATTAATACCCATGGACGGAAAATTCACAACAACGTGGAAAACGGCAAAATATTGCCTAATTCGATGATATTTTGTTTAAATCACATGAAGGAAAAGGAGATGATGAACGTCAAAATATTGCTATATTCGATGATTTTTCGTACGAAACAAAATGCAAGAAAACTTGCTTAAAATGCAATATTATGCGAAATTCTGAGATTTGAAGGCCAAATCACATATCGTGATACTACATGAAATAGTATCGAAATATTGGTAAAAATGAATATATTTACGTAATATCAAACTACATGAAAAACGTGAAAAAAGTCACTATATAACCATATTTGAGGATCTTAACTTCAAATCATAGAGCGAGGTTTCGTATTATTTAGGTCCAAGAAAAGACATATGACAATGTTGTTTCCAATACAAATGATAAAAAACAATGTGTTTTCATTAGAATTAACTATAATGTTCTTGATTTTCCGTTTATATTAACGATGGAAGATGTACACGTAAAACCGCTCTAATCCTGCTGAAACGTCGATATATGCAATAAAAACCGAACTTCTCCCCTTTTCAATATCTTACTCAGTATTTTAACGAGAAAACAAATAGAT